>NW_026897250.1:0-305809 GCF_033153095.1 Gastrolobium bilobum | reverse complement strand
CGTGAATGTTTGTATGCTGTGTGCCAGGCTTCCTCTCTCACGTTTTGTATTCTGCATTTGTTTCGGTATTACTTCGTACTTATTTATTTGTTGTGTTGATTTTGTCTGTTGCTACTGGAATTGATAACTCTATGGCAATCGTTATTGCTGAAACTAATGTGATTTTTGTGGAGTGCAGATATACTTTGTTTTGCCTCTCAATGGAATGTTCCTCTGTCACAAGTAGAACAAGAGATACATATTCTCTCTGTCTCATCTTCAGAAACGAATATTTTTGTAGGATAGGTATTGGAGCATTGAGAATACACCTTTTTTTTTTTGCCAAACCCAAATCTATTAGAATTGATTTATTTTTATTATATTTTATTTTTTTTGTTTTCTATCCTTCATTACTGTAGTTATATCGTTCTCTCTCATTTTTTAATTTTTTTTATTTCTCTCTTGACTTTCTAACATGAAAGCTCTGTTGGGGATACTTATCGTCCACTAAAACTCTATATCTACCATGATGCGATATGACAGGATAGGCTAGTCCGTTTGGAATTGACTTTATGAACTTTCTTCTACATTTGATTTGACCCACTTACTTGTGTATTATATACTCTTGTACCGTACATGGACCAATCACTATATGAAATGATAAGATTGTATGTTAATATGTAAAATCTTTTTCCTAGTAATTTCTTCTGTAATTGCTAACATGGTCACTACTGGCATATGTTCCCAATGATTATGGTGTTCCAGCAATAAACACTATATTGTCTTCAGAACTCGAGAGAAGCAATGTGATTTTTCGTTGATGGTTATATTTTGGATTAAATTCTGATTTTTTAATTATAATCTCTTTGACATGAATTGTCTGTTTTAAACAGTTTGACGACCACCGAAACTAAGTCAGTTGTTTTTGGATCCGCTCCTCCTCATCTTTTGGGACTTGGAGATATTTTAGTGCTATAATGTTTGCCGTATTTTTTGTGGGCTTCAATGATTGTTTTTTTTGCTATTGGCAGAGGCACTTGAATCAGCCTGATGTAGTTGATGATGATGCCCTATCTGATGATCTAGCCAGAGAGAGTCGGGAATCAACTTTATCTGCAGAAGAGCTCTGAGTACCGGATGAATCAATTCACTTACATTATGCAGCAGAAGTTTCTATTAGGGGAAGATCACGAACATCTAGATTACTCTAAAATAGATAATGATGATTCTCTTGACGATCATTGGCAGAGGGAGGCCAATATTGAAAAGTTAAGGTAATGAGTAATGACCATGTTACTACTCTCTCTGGTATGCTTATAACATATTCCAAAGTTTTGAACTTTTCTTCCATGAGGATGTCCCTCTTTCTGTATGGTGTGACTGAATTTTATACTGATCAACTGCATCAGGGACCCAAATATCAAGAGATTGTTAATATTCGCTTAGGGGATGGAACTACTCGGCCTGGACAAGTTCTAGAAGTTGATGGTGAAAAAGCTGTTGTTCAGGTGCGTTCCTACTGCCTAACTTCCCAAATCATCTGTAGTTACATATATATCATGAGGAGACAATTCTCTCTTATCTTTGAGATCATGATGTCTTTGTTTTATTTTATATTTTACCTATAACCAAAATATTATAAGATTCTCCTATTGTTTCTCAATCTTTATGAGTTGGTAAGAAAAAGCCTTCATTGATGTCTACTTTGTTTATGTAGTTGTTTTGACTTCAATAGCAAATGGTTTTGTCTGTTTAGTTTTATCATCTGCTGCTGCTATCACAAAGAGTAGGTTAAAGTTTATTTACCTTCTAGTATGAATGACCAGGTTTTTGAAGGTACATCTGGGATTGACAATAAATTTACAACTGTGCAATTCACTGGTGAGGTATAAACTCTTTTTTTTATTCTCTTACTATTGTCTAACTTATTTAAAAATTAAATGTAAAATTATCCATGAAAATTTTATTGTGGATTTTTCATGAATGTATTGGTATCTTTTGTGTAGGACCCAAATAATGTGTTAATTATTTAGTTTGAGAGTTTTATTTTGGTAGTAAATATAGATCTATCAGGAAATCATGGTAATGTGTGGTCGAAATTCTGATATCTTTCAGGGAGTCTCGTGCATTAATCTTCTCATTTCCAAGTAAGCAACAAATAGTTTCAAAGTACAATCTCTCTAAAATTAGAACCTAACTAGGTAAAATTTATAGCGCAAACAAAAATTTCTGACTTCTGATATGCTGGTTGAGCTTATTGTGAGGTATTTGAGATTTGTGATTTTGGATATGGACTCAGGGATTGGGCCTGTGAGGTTTGGTAATTTGTTGAAATATAGTTCATCCAATAAAGGTAGGTTACTAAATGGAGGGTGGAATTTGAGAGTTAAGTTCATTGTCGAATGAGATAGTTAGAGAGCCAACACGTTTATTATGGGGAAAGCAATTCACACCGTACCAACTACTAGAGTGGCAGCAATCAGCGTCTGGTTTCCATGAGGAGAGAATGGTTGGGTTGTTGAGTTCTTTCTTTATTTGGAGAAGTATACTAGAGCTAAAGTATACTTATTTTAGTTGTCCTTTTTTAACTTTATGATGTATGTAAATATTATTAACTTCTTATGATTTTATTTAAGAGTTATAACACTACGACAAAAGAGGGATTTAATGGTGATTAATTTATGTCGGTTAAACATAAAAGCCCTTAAATCTGATATAAGGGATTTGTGGCTCTTTTTACGAGTGGTTTATCTAAATCTCCTAAATCTAAAAATTAAGTCTGGGCCTACTCTATAATGTGTGTCTTCTAACTTTGAAAATTCTTGGTTAGGCCACATTCGCCACTCTTTCACTCTCACCACAAATCCCCAATCCATATTTTCTTTGTCACATGAGGTTTTCTACAATGGCCGAATAACCTTATTAATCGGAAAATGCCCCTTCGATAAGAAATTTGATAGCGGTTCAGACAGTAGAAAGTTTTAGCAGTTCTTATGTTTCTGGCTTTATATGCTTAGTGGCTTACTGACATTTTCCCATCTGTAACAGGTGACTCATGATACAAGCTAAAATGCTTGTGAATCTATTTGCATCCTTAAGTTTCTTTTTTGTCTTTCTTTTCGATTGTAGCACTCGCTTTTATAGTTTTTGAATCTTTCTGGCATTCTTTTCAAATATTATTGCTATTAAATAATTAATAATCCATCATTTTCATAGTTTCTGACATGCTGGCATTTTGTCTTCAGGTATACAACCACAGAATCCCCTGCAGTTACTTGGACAATATAGAGATGATGAATTGGATGAGGAATCAAGTGAAGGGCCTAATAATACGAAGGTGCAGAGCCTTGTGCTCAATGAAGAGGTATTCTACTACCTACATATCTATTCTAAGCCAATTTTTTTTTTTTTTTGTTATACCATATATGTACCTTGTTCTCACATTTTGTTGCCATGCCACTAAACATGGTTTAACAAATCAACTTGCTATTTGTGTTTTTTACTTTATTTTTTTATTCCACATGCATTTTCACAAATTGTATTTTAGGTAACTGATTGCATTTTTTTGTTGTCGCAGGAAATTGAAGAGCTTCTTAATTTGTCCCCTGGAAAGGTTATGCGATTAGAGGAAGTGATTTTTTATATAGGTTTAGTAATTATTTTTTTTATATAGAGTTTCAAGAAGCTTCTTGTTGACTAGATTTCAAGTTAAAATTGATTGGTAAAATAGGTTTCGAGGAAATCGCATGAAAAATATTGTTATAAAGAAATTTTTTATGCACGTTTAAGAATTCCTCTGTGTGCATGCTCATTTCACACATGTATATAGTTTTGTTTTTCAATTTGAGCAAAGGATTTTTATTTTAATACCATTTTAGGGGATGATGATGCTAAATAATAAAAAATTAATGGATTGAAATTACACATTATTTTTAATTTATTTTAAATTTAAATTTCATGAGATTAATATTAGATTTACTTCTTTACTTTTGACCAAATCATTTTAAAAAACGAATTCCTTTTTATTTATAAAAATATATCCGGTTATGAAGATTCTGCTAATATTATTTTTTATTCCTAAAATCATAACGGCTGTTTAAAACAGCCGTTTTATTTTTTAAACCTAAAAAAAGATACTACGGCGGTTATTCCGTCGGTTTTCAAAATCGACCTTAAATCACGCAAAAAGAATAGCGTCCCCAATTTCTACGTTGGTTTTTAGAACCGCCTGCAAAAAGTTTTGTGGCCGTTTAAACTGCCGCCAAATGCTAAAAGAACCGCCATTAAAAACCGTTTCTGTTGTAGTGGCTCTTGGAGATATCGGAGGGAGCCAACTCGTCTCAAAGAGATAATTAGGGTTGGGTAACTCCAAAAAAAAAAAGAAAAAAGAAACAGAAGATGAAAATAAACAAATAAATAAAATCTAATCAGCCCAAATGAACTTTTAAGAATAAAATTCAAACTAAATGCGTAAAAAAACAGTCGAGCATGAAAGACAGTATCACAAACATCTCCAAGTGAACTGGCCAGAATGGAAAAAGACTGCAAATGTAACCTTATATAGAGCAATATTGCATTGCATGGTACCAAACAACCAACCCCAGAGACTGAATGCATAAGCACATGGGTTTAAAATCTTACCTCTTTGCTAGCTCCTCCATGAAACTTTTATGGCGCGTCCAATGAGAATCGAAAATATTAACTACCGTCAAAGTTTTCTTTCTAATCTAATCTTTTGTTTCTGAATCCTTTCCTTTTCGAGTTCGACACTTCTCTCAAAGAAATTTTCTGGTTTTCTTTTTAGAAATCTCTAGCACCATTAAAAAAACTCTCTTTTCTCTCCTTCAGTTTTTTTCTTTTCCTAACCCTTTATTTTCTGAAAGCTGCTCACGTGGAATTATTTGAAAACAATCCATCCAACTTTATTGACAAGGGCGGTGAGGGAGGGCGGTTGATCAAACCCACACATAAGGGGGTTATTGTTACAACTTACAACTAAAGAATCTGGTAACTTCTATATATATATATTTTTTTTTTGTTACTTTTTTTTTTTTTTGGCTTTGCAACTAAAAAATAAAATAGAAATAATACTAATAAAAAAAAAGACTAAGAGACTAGATATCAAGTTTTGTTAATGATTTATCACAAACGGTAAAAAAAATTCCTAGATATATTTTTTATTTTCTATCGTGATATAATATTTCTGTTGTTTATAATTGATAACATGTAAAATATTTAATGGTGCCTTGAAAATCGAAAATCTTGCCCACAATATAACAAGGAAACAGTAAAATATTTAGATATATCTTACTTGAATAGTTGTTATTATATAAATCAGAACTGACTAATATTTCAAAAATCGTGCCCACATATTCTTACTTGAATAATATAAATCGGAACTTGAATAGATTTATTAGACAAGAGTAAGATATATCTTTTTCAAACAAATATGACGATGCGATTCAAGAAGTATATCTACTAAATTGAATCAATCAATAAAAAAGTGTAACGGTAAAATCGGAATTGATAAAACAAAATGCGGAACAATAATGGCACGATGCATTTTATGAAACGGTTCAAGAAACAACTTGATAAACAACAGTAAAAAATATATTTAAATATATCTTTCTCATATAATGCAATTGCTAGAAACGAACTAAGAAACACGGACACGTGTTTTTTTTGGAAAAAATGCGTGTTCGACACGTGTCGGACACGGACACGTTAGGACACGCGTCCGACACGCGGTTGACTTTTTGGGACACGTTGACTTGAGGGACACGCGAGTTTGACCGAATCCGACACGCGGTCAATGTATATGGACACGTTTTGGGACACGTTTTTTTTTTAAAATAAAAATAAAATTACAATTAAAAAAATAAAAAATATTTAATAAAAAACAAAATGTCTGAACCCCATCGTCGTCTGATCCTCTTTCGCGCAGGTTGCTGGTCCGGGTCTTCTCTTCTTCGTCGTCGGTCGTCGCCGGTCGTTGGTCGCCGTGTAGAGCTTGAAGAAAAATGGAGACCCATGCACATGCTTCTTATGTACAGCCATGGATACCTCCCTCTGGTTTTTGGGTATATGTTGAAGACACAAGTTTTGTGTTTATTTTGTACGGATAAGATTTAAGGTATTGAAGGGAGTTAAGGTCACTTCGTCGATCCGTGTAATAGGTTTCTAAGAGGCGTTTAGGACGGTTGATTGGTTTCTTTGTACGGTCTATATCCGAGACGAGACTGCGTTTGGATTGATGAGGTGGATGACTGCGTTTTGATTGTATTTATTTTTCTCATTTTATGTACTGCTCTAGGACTCTTATACTTTAATTTTTTATTTTATCTTCCTTGAAAAAAATTACATTACGAAATTTTTCTACACTCTACACTCTTGGGATGTTCTATTATTTTTTTTAATATTTACGTTATGAAATTTGAATATTTGATTAGTATATGAGTTATTATGAGTTGTTATATGTATTAAATATAAATTATATTATATATATTAAAAATATTATTTAATATCAAAACGTGTCCCAACGTGTCCAAATATGACATTTTTTAGAATTAACGTGTCAACGTGTCGTGTCGTGTCCCGTGTCCCGTGTCCGTGTCCGTGTCCGTGCATCATAGGAAACGAAAACAGTGTATCAATTTTATAACTCTCAAACATCTTTTGTGACTTTTAAAAAACTTATAGGACAAATAAATTAAAACACCCAAATATCTTTTCCAAAAATATTGTAACATGGCCAAAATATATTTCTTGTTATATTTGAATATAAAAAGAAATCAAACCCAATCCACGTTGCAATATATTGTTAGCAGTTGCGATAGACCAATCCACGTTTTACGAAACACTTTTTTTAAAAAAAATTGCTAGCAGTTGCAATATACCAATCCACGTTTTACGAAACACATTAAAAGAATAACGTGCTACTAGTCATGAAATTTAAGTAACTGATAACACGCAACTAATATCATGGAATAATATCTTGTTGTTATGGGTATGGCACAAAAATCGAAACTGTTAATTGCTAACAGTTTTCACGAAATAGAATTAAACAAGACAAGTTGAATATTGCACAAGTATTTAACTTGCTCTGGAAAAATAAAAGATTCCACCATGTTTTTTTTTTTTTTTTTTGCTTTGAGTTAATTCTCGTGTTTCCCACCACAACAATTCAAGAAGCATATGCAAACGTTAAACTCTGTATAACAAGTTTTATTTAAACTTGAATATCCAGTCTTCAAAAAATAATACTATTTCCGATAAGGCATATAGACCACGGGAAATTTAAATAAAACAAGAGTACACAACAAATAGTGATCAAGAAGGCATAGAAGAACGTACATGCGGAAATCTAAAATCTAAAAATGACCTTTTAATTAAGGTAGCACCAAAGTCCTAAGATTCTCAGTTCAACCAAACAATAAATTCATGAAAAATTCAATATTCACAAAATGAAAGGATTCTATAATCATATACACGTGGTTCTGATACCAAATGTTAAATCTAAAATAATAAATCATGCACAAGATTATAAAATACCAAATGACAATAAATCAGAGTTGTAATTATGTGTACCTTGTTGGGTCACAAAGTCGGAGAAGAATTGTTAGAAACAAGGGGAACAAGATGCTAGAGTCTTTCTCTCTATCGCCTATTTAGAAAATGGCAGCCTTCAGCGATGGCAAACCAGGGTCACACTGGGAGAGAGGGGAGAGATGTGTCCTAGCTAATAACCCACAAAAGATTTGTGTCCACTGGGTCCACCATCATGGAAAACCAGGGTCACACTAAAGCCTATACTGCTTCCTAACTAGGCCCAATAACAACAGATGCCAGAAGTCCAATTCAACGTGATCACAATGGGCCAGTTACAATAATATTTTTGGAATATCCATTAACCCAATTAATTTTAAAATACAAAACTAATTAATTAATATTACCCATAAAATAAATTTTTTAACACGGAGAGCACTTCTCTTCAATTTCTTCTTGCTTGTGAATTTGTTAGGTCGAATAAAATTTTGGAGGAATTTATCAATGATGTTTTTACTCTGAGCGCAAGAAATATAATATGGAGGGTTTGACCAATTCAAACGGTAGTTGAATAGATAAATAGATGGATGGATAGATAAGATAAAGGGTTTTATGTTTGTTATGTTACATGATGTAACATAACTTTCCTACACACACAATTTTATGTGAGTCCCATCTCTTGATTTTTCTCTCTCCTTTCTTCTCTCTCCTCTCTCTTCTCAAATGTGTGGGTAGGTTTGTTATGTTACATCATGTAACATAACAAACATAAAGCCCTAAGATAAGATAAATAAATAGATTGGATAGATCGATGGATGGATATATATATATATATATATATATATATATATATATATATATATATATATATATATATATATAAGAAGATATAGTTTGTGGATTATAAGGGAATTTATGAGCCCAATCATATAGCCTAATTTATGTATTTAAACTGCTCGAGTCCAACTTAACGATCCACACAGTTAAGTACCAAATATTTTTTTAGTTAATTCAATTTTGTAATTAATGTTGACTCTAATAAAGCGAGATGTTTTTATCTTCTATGTAATACATAAGAAAGAGGCGATCAATTGCAAAAAAGTTCGTGAGGTTCAAAATTTGCCGACAAGTAGTACAGGAAATTGCCAAACTGAGCATATAGGAGTTTTGGCACATTCCCATAGTAAATCCCCTAATATACTAATAATGATAATAATATTTTGAATAAATACCTTTTTTAATTCCTGACAATATTTACGAAGTCCTTTTCAATTCTTAGCAACAAAAAATGGACAAATTAATCCCTGAAATAACAAAAAAGCGGCCACATGTTGATCCTTCTGTTAACTCCACCATAAGAGTCTAACAAATGGTGCCCATGTGGCACGTTAGTGTGCTGATGCGGCTTTGACGTTTGACAGGTGGAAAAAGAGAGAATAAACCGTGAAGATGAAAATCGCCCAAAATGCTCAATAGAACCCTAAACATCAAAATTCCCCAAAATGATGTTAATTTCTTCTCCTTCTCCCCAACAGCAACAGGATGATTGCCAATCACTTTCCTCAGAGACTTTGATCTCTCTATGTCCGCGGCGCTAGAAGAAAAAACACTGTTCTTTTTGTTTCTAGTGTTATCAAGAGAGGCAAGTGAATGAGTTGCAACAATGTCTTCAGGGGTTTCAACACAAGGGTGTCTCCCAGGAACAGGCCTGGCCCCAAGAAGAATGGGGACAGGAGAAGCAGCCTCAAGCCGATCAACGAAAACAAACTGACCCAACTGAATCAGATTTGTGTTCATGTGCTGCAGAAGTTTTAGAAGCACCCCAGGAACCAGATTCACCATTTTTTCCAGCAGGCATCACTCTCCCAATACCCCAAATGAAATATATTATATAGGTACAAAAAAAAGAAGCGTTTTTTTCCCTTCTTCTCAATGGAAAACCCAGGTGAAATTTCTCTTAACAAATAAGGCAAAAATCATAGGTTATCCCAAAAGGAGAGAAATCTTCAATTTCATAAATACTCAGATTTAGAAAAGCCAGTAAAGGAAGAAATTTTAAAATTAAGAACAAAACATCAAATAAGGAAGTAATCAGGTCACATTGAGCATTTTGGGCGATTTTCATCTTCAAGGTTCTTTCTCAACGCAAGAAACAACGTCGCCCCCGCTAATTTGGAAAGCTCTCGACCCATTTGCAACAAAAAGTCGTCGTCTCTTCCACGCATACAAATGTCCAAGCCGCGTCAGCACACTAACGTGTCACATGGGCACCGTTAGTTGAGCCGTTACGGGGGAGTTAACAGAAGGATTAACGTGACCCTTTTTTTTGTTATTTTAGGGATCAATTTGTCCCTTTTTTATTGCTAGGTACTGAAAAGGACTTCGTGGATATTGTCAGGGACTAAAAAGGGTATTTACTCTAATATATTTAAGTTTGAAAAAAAAATATTATTCATTTCAGCAATATATATTCTCATGCGTTATAATTATATATATAATCATTAATTTATAACCAATTTATATTTTCACAATTTATATTTTAGTAACTTATATATATATATATATATTTAACTTATAATTATATATATATATATATATATATATATATATATTTATTTATGTTTTTGAATTTAATATTTTTTACTTTTATAATTTATTTTTATTAAATTTAAATTATTCCATATTTTAATTATATATTTAGACATATATATTATATTTATATTTAAAAAAATTATAACTCTGTAATTTTAAATTATCGTATATATTTACAGTAATATATATTAGAAAAGTGTTATATATGTGATAAAAATCATAAATGTATATATTATATTGCTGATCTATATTTTTACATGTTTTGTAGATTATATGTTATGTCTTGAATTTTCTTTATCTTAAAAAAGTTATCACGATAAATTTTGTATGATATATTTCGTATTGTGATGTCAATTAAGTAATGGTATGTTTTTGGGTAAACATAAATTATAATTTCTTTTAGTAACATATATATGAAGATATCCTGGTCATAAAGTGGTGGCATCATGTATGGTTTCTGCGTTTGTGTCTAGCTAGTAGGGGTGTTCGCGGTCTGGATTGGATCGGTTTTGGAAGTAAAAATCATCCGATCCAATCCCTTCGGTTTGATCATGTAATCATATATTCGGTTTGGGTTTTTTTCAAATCCAATCCGATCCAATTCAATCCAATTTTTTTGGTTTGGATTGGATTGGTTTTCGATTTTTGAAAATCCTAAAATTTGTTTCATGATTATTGTGCAAATAACATCTTTTGTATATATTGACTTTGTAATTATTTATTTGTTTGAAATACGAAAGCATTCATATAGGTTTTTTATTTTGGGCAATGAGATATGAAGCTACATACAGATGAAATTTTGTTAATTAGATGTGGCTAGGTTTTTTCTTGGGTTTAGTTGATGGGTTAATGGGTCTTGAGTTTAGAAATTTCTATAATTGGGGAAAATCCCAAGTAGATAAAGGAGAATTAATATATTGGATCGATTTGGATTGAATCGATTTTCATCGACCAATCCGAAGACCGATCCAATCCAATTAAAATTTGCGGGTTTTTTTCTCGGTAAACCGATCTGTTGTAGGCCTTTGATTTATTGTAATTTTTACTTTTCTTAGTAGTTTGGACTTGGGCCATGAATAGCTGTTGTTAAGGTTTTTCTAATCTTATTTGTATTTTTATTGTAAATCGAATAACTTGTAACTAGTGGCAGTATAGACAAGTTGGACGTAGTCTAAATTGGATGAAACAAGATAAATCACTGTGTCTATTCTCTCTCTTTCTCTTTTCCGTTTGGAATTGCGATTGTCAATTTCCAACATCAAATTAATCGAGAGTGGTTGTATTACTTGCACTTTGCACTTCAACCTATTCATTGCCCTTGTGAGCCACGAACTAGACAATATGTTCTAATCATTTGGGTACTGAACCAAAAAGGGTCGAAGAAAAATTGGAACTTATGCACCCCCCTTCTAGATAAAGAGAGAAAGAGAAATGCAAATTCTGAATAGGTTCATTTCTTCTATTTTAATTGTTTTTAATTTTTATGGGCAATAATATTAAAATGAATTTATCTGTTATGTGAATATTATCAATCAATTTTATTCTTTTTAAATCAGTTGGTAAAGATATAATCTTTTAATGTTATAAATTTTGTAATATGTGTTTTATATATTTAATTTAAAATTATTGCTTTCAAAAATTTTAAGAACTTATGATAAAAACTAATTTATAAAGTAAACAAATGTTTAAAAATTAATTATGAATTTTTTTATAAAATTATATATAAAGGATATTTTATCC
This sequence comes from Gastrolobium bilobum, assembly GCF_033153095.1. Taxonomy (NCBI): domain Eukaryota; kingdom Viridiplantae; phylum Streptophyta; class Magnoliopsida; order Fabales; family Fabaceae; genus Gastrolobium; species Gastrolobium bilobum. The sequence continues at coordinate 293,953 of NW_026897250.1, read as the reverse complement.
TTTTATATCATATCTTGAAGTTATTTGGTCTTACCCAAATACAAGATAAAATAACACGATTCTATCATATTCTTTAACTAATGTAAATCAAACATAAGATAAGATATGAGTTTGTCATATCTATACCCTTTCTTACTTTTATCCGGCCCTCCTATCGTATTCATCTTTATCTTATCCAATCCAACAAACTAGCCCATAATTAATTATCACAAGATATGTTAAAATCAATTTAATAATTTTTATGTAATTATTTTAATACTCATTATTAGATTCCATTTTAACAGAAGAATATAATAATTTCCAAGCAAACTCGCAAGGGGATAGTAAATTAAAATTCAGTTAAAAGGCTTCAACTGAGGATAAAGATTTTATCCGGATCAAAAATAATCCCAAAAGAAATGACATTTTTTTTCTTGAATAGAAGGAAATGGCTTTTACTAAAAGCATTTCTAAAAGGTAATTGGGATTGAACTTGCAGCGAAGAATTTTAATAGTTTACAGAAGGTTACATATTTAAAGTAGATTACAAATTTAAACTTTTAAGAAAGAAAAAATATTTTACAAAGTTAACCAAAGAAAAATTATGCATTTGATTGGTGAATTGAAACCTTACTACATTTTTAAGAAAATAACTCAAAATGTCAACCCAATTTATTGCTTTCTTTTTAATTCGTGTAATTAGATTACTGGAGATTAAAAATTTAAAGTTTCATATTCCTTTTGTGAAAAAGAAAAAACATTTTATAAAGTTAACAAAAGGAAAACCATGCATTTGATTGGTGATTTGAACCTCACTCCAATTTTAAGAAAATAACTCTAAATGTCAACGCAATTTCTTACTTTCTATTTTTTTTTTCAAATTCATAGGATCTATTTTCACTAAAGCAATCCGAAGCTTAGTTCCATGACCACGACTCATAACATTTTTATGTAATATTTATTGTAAAAGGGTGAGCTTGGTAGAGAGACAGTCACAAGTGTTTGCTTTACCAAGCTTGGTTACACATGCCATTGACAGATTGAGAAAAGAGAATCCCCAAGCTTGGTTACTTTTGTGTTTTGTCGTTGCACCTGAAAAATATACACATCACATCACTGAGAGTAAAAGAAGAAAACGGTTAAGAAAGAGAAAATATTTGAGAGAGAGAAAGAGAGACTAGTGTGGCCACTCTGGAAAAATAACTCTAATTGTTTGGTTTCTGCTTTGCAAATTCCCTTTGCTTCAATCCTAAAAAAAAAAAATTGTAGAATCTGTAACATTTCTAATTCTGTAACTGACCCTCTTTCAGCAAAGGCAATACCTTTATTACTTTTTCTTGTTACTGAGACAACTTCCTCCATGGCTTCAAAATTTAGGTTAGTGAAGCTTCGTGTTCGTGGGTGTGAGTATGACTATCATGTGAAGATCTGATATGGGTTTCTTCAATTGCTTGTGTGTGCTGCTTAGTTTGTTTTATTTATTCATTTTTGTCTGTGTTATTAGTTTCTGCTTGATGGGTTTTGATCTAATAATTATGATATGCCACTGTTGAATTTTCAGCTAAATGTTCTAACTTTCAAATTTAAGTGTGTTTCTCTTCTGTTCATCTATTGAAAATTTTGAGTTTTTGTTTCTGTTTTCTAAAATCTGTCTATATAAAATTCAAAATTTCGTTTCACTTGTTTTTTTTCTTCTTCGTATTTGCTTAATCCGTTTTGATTTTGTACAACTATGTTAGTTAAGGCATATTAAAAAATTTATTGGTTGCATCACTATCTGCGGTTCTTGCCCTAATTTTCACTTGTTGTTCAATGAATTTGGCATAACGATTGCTTTCTTGTGGCTTAGATCCATCTATCTGATTGGATACAACTAACGCATTTTGTTTTCTTATCTTGTATTGTTTCACGTATGTTTCATTTAATGTATCGTTGATCAGCTATTGACATTATGAATTTGATAGATCCAATCTGTCTGAAAATCCCAACAAAGCATGATTGGCTACACCAAGAGTCAGTAAAGTTAGCAAAATGTTAAAGTACTGAATAGTCATACACAATCACGTCAGAGCAAAGTCTTACACAATATATCACCTCGCTTTTATTTTATTCAAATAAACGAGTTAATACAATATGAAAAATGACGTAAAGCCATAAGAAATATCAAAAGGGCTAAACCTACGTTGAAAACCCCGCCCCACCTGGCCTCATTAAAACCTTTTCCGAGTAAAAACCATTTAGGGAAAACCTCAGAAAGAAAAAAGAGTACCAGGGATACAAACTACACGAAATGCATCATAACTGATAGGAGGAACGTCTACTATACGAATGTAAGCCAATATCTTAAGCATAATAATTCTCATTTTCTTGTAGATTTATGATGACAAGAGAACAATTGGGCTTGTACTTCTTCTTGGCATTTTATCCCATTCACCACCTGCCATAGATAGGAAAAGAAAATTATTGTGTGTTCCAAATACGTTCTTAAGCTATATACTACCCAAAAAAAAATATGAAAAAATTACGTTCTTGGGCTTCAATCTATACATTAGAGAAAATGTACTTATAGTTTCATAATAAAAAAATATTTTAGAGTATTACAGAAATATATCAAAATGAAAGGAAATTTTTTTAATGCATTTAAAAGACTTACCCCTCAGAGAAAAATAAGGATCAATGAGGCTAGTTAATAGTGTCAATTTCTCCTTTAGCATTTTCACTGTGCCAAACAAAAATAAATCAAATAATTTTGACATTAGATCTTGCAGGAAAAAATGAGTATTTATGTTGAATACCAAAAAGATAAAGAACAAATGAAAAAGGAAACTTCAATGTATAAAATCATTAGAAGCAGAAATGAGGATTATTCCCATAATAATGTGCTAACCTTGTCGAGAAGTATGTGAGGTGCAATAATATTTAACATCATATTTTTCTTCTCCCGATCATGAATGAATTTTGGGAGCTTTACAGGTTCTTGGATAACATTTGTTCTCTGAAGCCAATTCATGCTATCTATCTCAAAAAAAAAAAATCATATCATGAGTTGATAGGAAGAGAATTAGGGGAAAATTGTGAAATATAAGAAAATTGGACCCACTAGACCTTGATAAGTTGATTGGACTCTCTGGAGCGACACCAAGCTTCATTCCAGGCATGATTTTTTGCACGCATTTCAGCAAAATGACCCGGCAAATAAGCCTTCCTCTCTTCTTTTCGCTGGGCTATAGCAACATACAAAGGCTTTTGTCCAACAAACTTGTGACTCATTTCTTTTAAGGCTTTACTTGCTTCCTCCGGAGTAGAAAATGCCACAAAACCACATCCCTTGCTAATTGCTATGCCCATGTGCATCCAGCATCACCTTACAGGATGTTATAGTTCCAAACTCAGAAAATACTTCTCTCAACTTTTCATCATCTACGTCATCATCAAGAAATTTCACGTACAAATTAGTTCCTTGTAATTTTTCATATGCGCTAATTTTGGCTTTCAACTCAGCCTCTCTTTCTGCTTTTCTTTGTGCTCTCCCCACAAATAAAACCTTGCTATCCATGACAGTAGTTTCATTTAACATCTCAACTGCAGCTGCTGCTGAATTTGGACTTTGGAAATTTACAAAACCAAAACACCTTGACTTCTCATTCACATCCTTCATTATAGTTGCACTAGTTATTGTACCACAAGGGCCAAATAACTTTTTCAGATACTCATCCGTGTATGTTTCCGGAAAATTTTTCACATACACATTAGTGAAATTTGATAATTCATTTTCCCGATATCTTTCCTCTGGCCAAACAATGTGTGAAACATAAACTTGAGTCATTGCCCTGTCAAAAGGAACGTTAGCTTATTAGCAAAAAATTTCCAGTTAAAATTGAAGCCAATAAGGACATATGCATAGACCTACAGGATAACTAGAACTGGGAAAAGAAAGAGAGCTGAAAAGGGAATGAATATTTAATTAGACATTGAAAAATTTAACCTCGTAAGCGTGTATTTTGTCTTTTGAAACAATTAGCTTTTACTTTGGAGCTTCTTTTTGATGAATAAATAAGGCCACAAAGTCAATTAACATCGAAAATCACAGACAGTGCTATATTATTTTCTTGTTTGTTACATGTCTGTTCTTTCTAGGTCTCAATCATAATTACAGTGAAATATCAAAACAAATTGACAAACTTATATAAAATATTAATTATCTCAATAGCATTTATGGACAATTATTCAAATTCTAAATCAAACCCACGCGAAAGAAACAAAAGATGAAAATAAACAAATAAATAAAATCTAATCAGCCCAAATGAACTTTTAAGAATAAAATTCAAACTAAATGCGTAAAAAAACAGTCGAGCATGAAAGACAGTATCACAAACATCTCCAAGTGAACTGGTCAGAATGGAAAAGGACTGCAAATGTAACCATATATAGAGCAATATTGCATGGTACCAAACAACCAACTCCAGAGACTGAATGCTTAAGCACATGGGTTTAAAATCTTACCTCTTTGCTCCTCCTTGAAACTTTTATGGCGCGTCCAATGAGAATCGAAAATATTAACTACCGTCAAAGTATTCTTTCTAATCTAATCTTTTGTTTCTGAATCCTTTCCTTTTCGAGTTCGACACTTCTCTCAAAGAAATTTTCTGGTTTTCTTTTTAGAAATCTCTAGCACCATTAAAAAAACTCTTTTTTCTCTCCTTCAGTTTTTTTCTTATCCTAGCCCTTATTTTCTGAAAGCTGCTCACGTGGGATTATTTGAAAACAATCCATCCAACTTGATTGACAAGGGCGGTGAGGGAGGGCGGTTGATCAAACCCACACATAAGGGGGTTATTATTGTAGGAAATCTTAGATTTATGCGGAAGCGGTTTAGGACCTAGTACATTGGTATGCTTACCGAATCATCCTTGTTTCACAATTACCTCTCGGTGCGCAGGTCTCGTGTAGAATCTTCCCTTGTAGGATTCCTCTTCACGAACAGCTCACCTCAGCGCCGCAGCACGAACAACCTCCTTGAAGCTGGACTGTGGCAGATCTTCCAAACTATCTCTCGAGGAGGAAGGGGAAGTGTGTGGGCACTGATTAGATTCAGAGCTTGCCTCTTTCTCACAAAAAAGACCTTGGAGGCTGATGACTTAAGAGGTACTATTTATATGGGTTCCAAGAAACCCTAGCTCATTGGGCTCTAGGTTCCTTGGGCTCTTCTCATACTAATAACCCATTTGGGCTTTAGTAAAAGAGCAAACCCAACAATCTCCCACTTGCTCTTTTGGATACAAACTTGAGTCGTAAAACCCAAGATCATGTAACCCATAAGTCATCATCTATCCGAAAAATACCCCATCCCTTGTCTCAAGCTAGCTTGGGGATCTACCATCTGTTATTAATCAAGGCTCCTGATAATCAACGAATGATTATCTAATTCGGTGCTACTCCACTAAAAGCCCGAACTTGAACTCCAAGATTAACAACACTTATAACATGAATATGCATCGCCCCTTTGTAGAATGTCTATAATTGATTGACAAGTTTTCTGTAACTCAATCAATTATTTATTCCCTTGACTATGATAGTTTCTTTAATGGATTACATGCACTGGCCAGTGTCTTTAATATCCAAGTACCGAAACATATCAAGGGGACATATCCTACAAATTCCATGTTGTTTATCTCATAAATACCGATAATCAAATAATCTCACTCCCAAAATACCGAGTTATTGGCCGTCAATAGATCGAACCTCACCCTTTGGTAAATCAAAGAATGAAAACTATTTGATTACCTATTTATAATAAACTCAGGATTAAGAGCAATCACATAACTATAGTTAACTGGAGATTTGATACCTTATGACAGAAAAACAACCTTAATCAAATCTCTCCTTGATCCTTTCAATGTGAATGTTAATTCACACCAATATTTTACAATGATTCGAACAAAATCATTTCATAAAATATTGCAGCCTGAATAAAGTGCCCAACTTTATTTAACGGCTGTGACTCCATTCATCAACTGTGAGAACCTATGATCATGTCCTCCATGAACGTATCCATATGATCATATACTCCACAATTTGATCCGGACCTTTATGTTTGTAAATAGTGCGCAAAATAAATAAATAAAACCTTATTTATGAAATTCAGAAAATTATTTATTGTTTCATCGTCTTACTCCAAGAGCACAATGAAAACAATAACTCTGACTTGCTTAATGCAAGTCTGGGATCCTCCTAAGACCCAGAGAAGTAACATGCCTCTCGAACACAAGTTCAGGCAAACTCTTAGTAACTGGGTCTGCAAGATCCACCTTTAATGTTATCTGAGTTTAGTGAAAAACTCATAGCTCGAGGTTGATTTTCTTGAGTCAATACCGACTTGAAATAACTGAATATTTGAAAACTCAGCTTTTCAAGACTCCCACTAGAATATACCAGCACATAATCTCTCGTTCTCCAAAGATACTTGAGTACATGCTTAACAATAATCTAGTATTCCTCTAGGTTCAAAATGGTACTATCTCACTACTCCCACTGCGTGACAGATGTCTGGTTTAACGCCCAACATGATATGCGTGAGTCTACCTTTGCCAAAGCATAAGATATCTTGCTCATGCATTCATCCTTCTTAGAAGTCTTTGGTCACTCCTTAGGAAGATGAATTCCACATCTGAGAATTATAATTCTTTTCTTAGAATTCTCATGTTGAATTTTGGGTTTTGTCAATGTAAGTAGCCTGAGGTGATGCCAACAACTTATTCTTCCGGTCTCATAAGAGTTTTATACCAAGAATATAATTGGCTTCCCCAGTGCTTTCATACCAAAACACTAACTTAGCCAACTCTTTATGCTTGATATTACCTCCACATTGTTTCTAATAAGGAGCATATCATCTACATAAAGTACTAGAAAAACTACTGTCTTCCGTTGGATCCTTTACATACAAATACACATCATTCATCAAGGTTCTCTCAAAATCAAAATTTTGATAACCTGATCAAAACTGATGTTCCAAGACCTGGATGCTTGTTTAAGTCTATGAAATAGACTTTCACAACTTGCATACCATGTGTTTCTACCCATTTGCTATAAACCCTTTTGGTTGTTGTATGTAGATATCCTGACATCCAACTCCCAAAATGAAATCTCATAATTGAGACTTATAGCAACTAAGAGAATCTGGATAGACTCAAGCATGGCGTCTGGCAAAAATTGCCTCCAAGCTAGCTTTGAAGGTTTTCACCTTTCTGTCCATCCTCTCTTTGCCTTTTATGTCCACATGCACCTTGTGGGTTTTACCCCTCTTGGTGTCTTTACTAGGACCAAACAGAGTTGAAATACAAGTATTTCATCTCATTGTTCATAGCTTGAGCAACACTTGATCAACAACATCTTCTAGTGCATTATCGTAACTAGTAGGATCAATATCACTCAACAAGAAACAATTTGAGAGTTAACAAGGTTCTCTCCCACTACGAATGTATTGCACTAGACCTTGTGTATTTATAGGTAAAACAAAGAGTGGGTCAAATGATGGATCTTCAATTTCTTGAGGATCCGGTTATCCTTGATATTGTTCCTTTACATGTGATACTAATATTTCTACTAGTTTCACTTATATATTATCATGTTGAATTTTCAATCATGGTTCTCTTGTTTGTTCACTTAGAGATATATCTATCCCCTCTTGAACAATCAAGGGAACAGTGGATGAAGCTTCTAGAGATTCTGGAAATTCTTGATCTGAGATAAATCTCATCAAGAATAACCTAACTTCAGAGCTTATTATTTCTTATCTAGTCCTCCTTTAAGAAAATCATGTGAGTGCTCACTTAGATTATCTTGTCCTTAAGACTAAATAAGAAATCATCCCTAGTTCTCTTAGGGTAGCCAAAAGATATGCACTCTTCCATACAAGATTCCATCTCATTTGACTGCTGTTGTAGGACGTGTGCCATAGCACCCTAAATCCGAATATGGTTTGATCTGGGCTTGCACCCTTTCCATAATTCTTTAGCTGTCTTTACAACAAACTTTGACGGAATCAAGTTAAGAAGGTACATTTCCTTCTCTTAGGCATCTCCCTTGAACAACATTGGCAAAGATGAATAACTGAACATGATCTTCACCAAGTCTAGAAATGTTTGATTTTTGCATACTGCAACTTCATTCAACTAACGCGTTCTTAGAGTTGACAGTTACGAAAACAATCCCCTCTTAAATCAGGTAAGACCTGAAATTACCAGACAGGTAGCCAAACACTTTAGTAGACCAAAGTGTTTTGATTTGAACACCTACATGCTTTTCTGCCTCAGACTAAACCTCTTGGAAATTTCCAAAAGCTTTAGACTTATGGCGCACTTGGTTCATCTGTCCAAATCCAAAGTAAACATTCATATAATGAAGTACTCATCACCTCTTCTGGTCTGAACGCTAAGTGGTCCACATACTTTAGTATGTACCAATTCCAGTTGAATAGTTGCGCAAACCTTTTTGGCCCTTGTAGGATTGCTTGGCCATTTTACCTTCCAAATAGGACTAACATGTAGCTGTTAGTTAAAAGATTCTTGAACTTTCAGTCCTTCTTTTAACTAAAACATGTTTCCTACTTGAGATAATATGACTCAATCACAAAGGCCAAAGTTATGTTTCATTTGAAACTTTTATTTCTTTGGTGAAATTTCTTGTTCATCATCCTTTCCATTCAACATAACAAATTTAAAAAGGTTATAGGACATAGGTAATAAAGACTATTTAAACAATGTACCAGAACAAACAAGACGAAGATGAACTTCGAAATGTAACTGAGGAATCAATTGCATTGTCAACCCATGTTTTAACCAAAACAACTAACAAAAATTGAATTCCTCTTGAAATCTGGAACAAATAAACATTCACCCAAAACCATAGTCTTATAAATAACTTGTCTTACTGCAAATGCAGACACAAGTTCCCATTTTCAAGCTTAAAATATCTATGTCCATTCTTGACAGGTATGCCATGTTTGAACTACTACAAAGAGTAACAAACATAATCAGTGATTCCTGAATCAATAATTCATTCACTGATCAGGCCTAGATATGCCCATGTCTGGTTCTTTTCATCACCTCTGGGCAATTTTTCTTTCTGTATCCCTTCAGTCTGCACTTGAAGAACTTGCCTTGCGGCTTCTTCATAGCAACTAGTTTGACAACTGATAACCAAGTCATTTTGTTCTTGTTACCACCCTTTGGATTTAACAAGACTCTTAGCAAAACCTGCTACGACTGCATTCTGTCTAGCAGAGCTGCTAGACGCAACAAACATATCATTAAGAGTCTGAAGCATTTTTACTCCACTCTTAATCATGTACACTTGCTTCTGCAAGTATTTGGAAAGACTGACAATAATATAGCAGCGAACTACCATATCTGCTCTTTCCCAATCTGAGAAATGCATCTTAGTTTCCTTAGAAGCATTCTCTGCAGGTTGCTATGGCCCTCGCATTGTCAGGACAAATTTTAGCTTCCATGTTTTAGAACAATATCAAAGATTTGCTTTTCACTTATTCATAGTTGGTACTATCTAGAGGTTTTCGACTCAAAATCATTTCTAAGATATTTTCTGAAAAACATATAAAGCACACAATTACAAACAAATAATGCAATAAACAAACGAAGTGCGAGTAGATTCTCATAACTACTCTTGTTTATTGTTAACAATCATTCAGTTTATCTTTACAAGGCTTACGATGGGCAAGTCACTTGTAAAAACCAAAATTGTTATTTGGGCCTTCAGTGCCATTGCCAGAGCCTCGATGGGAGGGTTAACAATTTTACTAAAGTTGAATGTAATTAACCATTGTTTAATTTCAAAATTATCCTTAGTGTCTAAGCATTGCCGACGATGGGTCGTACAATACTTTACTAAAATTTTGAAATTATTAAGATTTAATCTAGTGAAATCTGATTATCCTTATCCGATGGGGCTTCAGCGATAACCATTTCACTAATAAACCCACAAATGGAGCCCGCAGGTTTTAAAATTAATTAATTTTTAAAACCTTCACCCATTCAACATTTTTGTTTGAGAATTTTCATAAGCCCAGTCGAATTCATTGTTTAATTTCAAAATTATCTTTAATAACTTAGTATTATCAACGATGGGCCGTACAATACTTTATTAAAATTTTGAAATTATTAAGGCCCAATAAAATCCAATCATGCTAATCCGTTGGGGATTCACATGATTATTTTATTGATAGGCCCACAATGCGCCTGGAGGTTAAATTAATTTCTTTATTTAAATCTCCTCCCATAATTATTTAAGTCCAATCTAATAAAATCCAATCATGCTTATTCGATGGGACTTCACATGATTATTTTATTAATGATCCTTATAATGCGCTTGAAGGTTAAATTAATTTCTTAATTTAAATCTCCTTCCATTCAACATAAGCAATATTTTCCAATTTCCAAGAATTATTTAATTGAGAGTATCCTTTGTTCGATTTCAAAAACTATATAAGTAAGAGCGTCGATAAACGTGCACTAATCTTAACATAATTTTGAAAATATTAAGGTCCTGAAATCCGGTCACTTTACGTCAGCGTGTGCTCCAAACAATCATGATACATGAATGTTGTATGCAGCGTGTGTTATTCCATGACCATTTCAGAAAACCCACAAATTACTCGCAAAATAAAAGAATTCTCTTAGGAAATTTTCTCTAATTATTTTTCTAGATTTAAATCATCCAAATAGCTGACTTAATTATTAATCTAGATTGCAACAATCATAATAATTATCATTTATGAGGATAATTTGAAATCAAAATAATTTCCATAACGATGATTTGTCTTGATGTTAATTATCCAAAATTAATTAATTCAATTATTAATCTAGATTTTTAATAAAAATCATAATAATTATTAATTAATTTCTTAGGATGATTTAAAATCAAAATAATCCCATAATAACTATCATACTAGTCGCTGAAGACATAATAGCTATTATGCTCATGCAATCATACAAGTTATGCAACAATATGGCACCACCTATTCTATATGGCATGTTATCGCAATAAAGCATATTACCAATCATATAATTTATACCAATCAATAAAAGCATTAAATAATAAATCATAATTACTTTAATCCATGGCCTTCCTATTTTAAAGAAAATAAAATAAAATAAAATAATACAACTTTGGAATTCGACTTTCGCCTAGCCCATAGTATCTGTGTCAAGCCCCTTTAGGGTTTCATGGGCCCAAAAGCCCAAAGACCCAATCCTTTGGCGAGAAACCCTAGGACGCGAAAGAGGAACCCTAGCCGTCAGGTCTGTAGCGCAGTCACCCGAAGTCAAATCAGGCTGAAACTCTAAGGGAAGGACCGCCACGTAGAGACGAGTGCACCGCCGCCGGAACCACCCAAAAAGGTGGCCGGACGCTCCCTCACTCTCCCATTCTTTGTCGGAGAGTGGCGGCCACTCTCAGCCTCTTGTGGAGGCGCGTGGGCGAGCGTGTGATATTCGATGGAGGCGATCCACCCACCGTTGCGTTCGTATTTCCGTGCTCTTTCCAACCATATATAGATCGCCCTATTCTGAGATCGGTAAGTCCTCGAAAAGTCTTCGACAGTGCTGACTGCGCATCTTCCTCGCGATTTCTCGATCTTGAACTTTTACAAAATATTGAAGAAAATACACAGAAATTCCAAAAATAAACAAAAATAGCAAGGAGGAAACCTAATCATATGGGATTAGCCTCTTTGTTACAAATCGAGAAATATACGAGAGACCCTAACCATGGATTAAAACAATTTTACCGATTAAAATTTAAACTTTTATGAAAATGAATTATAAAATACACATGCTACATTCATACCATAATCCTAGAACCCTAGGTGCCACATTTCAAGAAGCAAAACTAATTACATGAATAGTGAAACTAGATTCACATACCAATGTACAGCCAAGGCTCTGATACCAATTGTAGGAAATCTTAGATTTATGCGGAAGCGGTTTAGGACCTAGTACATTGGTATGCTTACCGAATCATCCTTGTTTCACAATTACCTCTCGGTACGCAGGTCTCGTGTAGAATCTTCCCTTGTAGGATTCCTCTTCACGAACAGCTCACCTCAGCGCCGCAGCACGAACAACCTCCTTGAAGCTGGACTGTGGCAGATCTTCCAGACTATCTCTTGAGGAGGATGAGATGGTTGTGTGGGCAACCGTTCAGATGATGAACGTCTGCCTCTTGGGGTTTGTTTCTGATGATCTGTTCACCTTTGAGGCACAAGAGGAGAAAACTATGAATATATATGCTTAGGTCTTAGACATAACTCAACCCTAAGCCTCATGGGCTCAAGTGTCACTGAAGCCCAATAGGACTTTAGTGACCAAAAGAGCATATATCCAACATCAATGACCTTCTAAAAGAAGCTAAGAAATGGCTCCCTGAGGCTGAACTAAAGAAGTTGCAAGACCAGCTGTGAAGGAGACCATTAACACAAGAAGAGATTGATGAGAAGAGGGACGAAGAAAATAACAAAATCCTAGAGAAAAGGCCACCACAATGAAGGGAGAAAAACCCTTCTTTTTATTGCATTTTGTTATTTTTACTACAATTTTCAGTTTCTTTTATTTTCTGTTCCCTAGTGTAAAAACTTTTCAGTTATAAATAGAAAAACCTTTTTGCTTATTGAAAATTCAAACTGTTTTGAGCAAACATTTTTTTTTTTTTTTTTTTTTTGATAACATTGAGCAAACATTTTAGTTATAGTAGTGTGGTTGTACAAGTTTTAATAAATAAAGGTATGGAATATAAAGCCAATGAGTGATAACATAGCTCACACCAGTTCCATCAACATCTTCTCTCTGCCACTCACCGTTGTTGTGCACGTCGTTGGAATCGACAACCAGACGAATATGGTCCATCCCCATCACTATATTCTCTCTGACACTCACCTTTATTGTGGTTTACTGATTTCTCTTGCCTCTGGTTGTGCTTATCGACTACCAGTCACTCACTATAATTTTTGGTTGAAACTTTATCTGGTCGTATCATTCTTTCTTTTACTTTTGTTTTATTGGTTCTCTTAGCCTTGTGTCAGGGTCAATGACTCAATGGGTCATATTCCAACAATTAGTTGGCTTCAACCTTTACATTTAAGGATTATTCTAATATAATATTGGGTTAGCCATTATTCTAATATAATAACGGTATATTGAAAATAATAAAACTGTAACATATTTTTTTTACTTAACCAAAAAATTATCAATTAAGAATTATGTGATAAATTATTTTTTATTTTAAATAAAAAAGCTTAATATAATGTGATTATGTGATAAACTATTTGATCATTCATGTGATTTTAATATTTTATATGCACAGTAACGATCTTACGATCCTTGTCGATTTTATGATTTACGATTTATTTACCCCCTCCCGATCTTAGGTAAGATCTCGATTTTAAAAACATTGGTTGTTGGATCCATACTTATAATTGTATAAAATGTTATTTAATAAAAGGGCCCCAGGCTCCAATTCAAAAGCTCGGCCTTAAAGCCTTTTAAGTTTGCCTATTAACTCTTTTTTTATTTTTTATTTTTTATACTAACCTAATTTTCACTCCCATCGTCGCACCCAACCCACTTAAGCCATCAAGCAACCGTTCTCCGTCATTCTCTTTGTCAAAGTCATCTCCAAGCATTTCACTATCGTTTTCCCTTTCGATTTCTACCATCTCTAAGTATTTGATTTTGTTCTATATTATGTTATTCGGATATACATTGAATTTATGAATCTTTTGTGAAATTATTAGTGTTGTTGATCATATATTTTGTTTGGATAAATTTTTGTTATCTTATTTTTTTTCATTGGCTAACAGGATAAGTCAGACTTTTATTTTTTTGTAAATAAGTCAGGCCACATGCCGATAATTATATTCATAACAGGTTACCGTCTAAGACAATTTGACATATTTAAATACAAGTTTAGCCTTTCAAGACCAAAACCCAGCCCGACTCGACCCGTTAACACTCTTGTACATAAGATAATTTTTGTGTGCTTTAAACTATATTTGAAATATGATAAATGCAGTGTAATTTAAGTTGTACACATACATATTTTTTAAAAGTTTATGTGTTTAATTATTGAGAAAAATATTTATCACGCCATAAGAGATAAAATTAATAAATTATCTTTACCAACCTTAAAACTATATCATTTTGAGGTTGAGGAAATTAATGAATGATATTTCAATAATTTTATTTATTTATTTGTTCTATAAATTTTATCAAAATACCATTTATTAATTTTTCAACCCTCAAAATAATGTAATTTTAAGGTTGTTGGTTATATTTTTTCTTTGTAGGAGTAACAATAAACCCTTAATTATTTATTAAGATCACCTTTTAAGATAGTGTTAACAATTGTACTTATCAAAAAAAAAAAAAATAGTGTTAACAAAAGATAAAAAGTCGACTAATAAATGTATTTTTTTAAAAAAACTAATTTAAATGCATAGAAAACAATCCTTAACAGGATTAGAAAACCTGTTAAATTCGGATTGCCGTAACTGAAATCATTCTAACCTCTAAGTTTGTTCTTGACTAACATCCCTTTATATATATATATATATATATATATATATATATAATGTGATTAATATCCTTTTGATTCCCTATTTTTTTTTTCTTTCCTTTTATCATTTATTCATCACTTTCTTTTTTTTTTTTTTTATAAAAAATTTATCACTTCTTTTTATTCTGTTATTATTGTAAGTTCGTGGCAAATTTCCGCACGTGCCTTGGCTGGAGGCGGTGTCCCCGTGCTTTCTTTCTTCACGGCAAAAGCATCCTGAATCCTCTTTGGCGTGGTCGTCGATACTCTGGGTTTTCTTTTCCAATTCCATGTAGTGATTTCTAACTCATTTTTGGCTCTGAACTGGATTGTTCACCATTTTAGGTTCGTCGTAACCCATCAATCTATTAGGGTTTCCTTGATCCTTTACTTCTATTTGTCGATTTGATTCGGTGTCTAGTGTTTCTTACTGTGGCTGTGGTTTGATTAAATTTGGTAATCTAAATTTAATCTTGTAATAATCAATCTCAGAAGGGGATCCCCTTACATGCGTAAACGGTTTTTTTTTTTTTTTTCAAGTTCATAGAGTTCTGCAAAATTGTGATGATTGCTGCATTCCATATGTTTTGCCTTTTCTTTTAAGATTTTGTACCTTCTGATAGTATAGGTTTCTTCCAGTACTGTGTTCGCGCCACTAATCAAATTGTTGACTTTTTATTTACGTTGGAATGAATTTATTTTTGACATTTAATACGCACAAGACATCAGGGTATTTGGTTTGTAACCTGATTACAGGGGTCTGGTACGGGCGAAGTGCTAGCTGATGGTGGAGTCCCGGAACATTTTTGACTTATATGAAGAATAATGAAGCTACAGGCACATATTTCGGGGCAGATATCAGGACAGGTACCTAATCAAGCAGGGTCTCAGTTGCCTGGACTGACCCAAGTGAATGGGAATGCCATCCCTCCTCAGATGCCAACTTTAGGTGGTATACAACGTTCAACAATTAATATGGATCCTGAATTTCTAAGAGCACGTTCATTTATTCAAGAAAAGATGTAAGATGTTTTTTTTATTTGTATAATCACATTTGTTCAGGGGTAACTTGACTATTTTGTCAGTAGGTTAATTAATGGAGATGGATATTTTTCTTAAAGTTGACTACCGACATACAAGTGTAAACTTAATTATGAAAGCCAGTATATGTTATAGATAAGTTCATAAACGAAATAAGTTGTTGGATTTATCTAAATAAAAAAGGGAAAGGAAAATCATTTTTTGGACAATATCATTATTATATATTCCTTCTTATGTGCCAATTAATGATTTGTGGCTCGCTTGTATTGCCTAATTGAATATTTAGGCTAAGATGTAATAATTTGATCAGTTTCAGAATTTTATTTAGATTGCAATAATTTGCTCTGTTTGCAAAGTATTTGCAATTTGCTGAGTCATGGTTCTTTGTCTTCCACTATATAGTTTATGGCTTAACTTTGTTTTAGCTAGGTCATTCTATCGAAGTTATTGATAAGGGATCCCTGCAGTGTAGATGCCATTAAGTGAACTAGATTAATGTCTCTGTATCTAATAGTATTATGTGCCTATTGCCCCACCTGGAATATCTTTTGACTTAAAAATAGTATAATATGCACATAAGATTAACTTATGATAATCGTTTTTCGTTCATGTCAATTTTACTTTACAGCAATAAATATTTTATTTTTTACCTTCCAGCTGGGATATGTTATTGCAACGACAACCGCAGCCAGTTACAGAAGTACAGAGAAGGAAGTATAAAGATCTTGCAAAACGCCTAGAGGAGGCCATGTTGAAAGCTGCTCTCTCTAAGGTTTTTTTTCTCTCTTGGACCTCTAGCTAGTTTTCTTTCCCGATATTTGGAGGGATCCAAATCTTCTTCTGTTATTTTAAATACTCAAGATTTCTGATTCTGGAAGTAATAACATGGAACCTTCTACCTACCTCTTCTATTTTAAATAATATTTTTGTGTTGACTATGTTTTGGAATTTCCTTTTAGGAGGATTACATGAATTTGGAAACCCTAGAGAGTCGTTTATCAAATGTCATCATACGAGCATCTATGAATAATCACAACCAACAGTATCCGCAGCTTGTTAGCTCTTCTCCAATTGGTACAATGATACCAACCCCTGGTATGTCGCATGTTCCAAATTCAAACATGGTGGTTGCATCGTCTATGGATGCCTCAATGATTTCTGGCAGTGGTTGTAATAGCATAGTATCAACATCTTTCAATAGTGTAAGCATGTTACCAGCTGCTGGCATGCTTGGCAGTTCCTTAAATAGATCTGATGGTAATATTAGATGTTATAATTCTTTACCAATGCTTTCACTTTTCTTTTATTTTCCTTCACTGTAGAGTATATTTATTGCAGGTTTGTCTAATGGTTATCAGCAGTCTTCTACGAGCTTTTCTGTTGGCTCAGGGGGGAATATGTCATCAATGGGGGTGCAAAGAATTGCAAGCCAGATGATTCCCACTCCTGGATTTACTGTCAGCAGTAATCACTCACACATGAATATAGATTCTACTACTACTGTCAATGCCTTTTCCAGTGTAGAGTCTACAATGGTCTCACAGTCACAGTTGCAGCAGCAGAAGCTGCATGTTGGTGGCCAAAATAGTCATGTTTTGCAGAACCTTAGCAGCCAAATGGGTAGTGCAATGAGATCTGGTTTACTACAAAAATCATTTGCAAACTCAAATGGTGCTATAAATAGTGGGCTAGGCTTGATTGGAAACAATATACTTGTAAACGAAACTGGCACTTCTGACAGCTATGCCTCAACTTATGCTAATTCCCCTAAACACATACAGCAGCACTTTGATCAAAATCAGAAACCAATAGTGCAGGGTAATCTTTCTTACTTCTTTCTCTTTTATTTTATGAAGGTATGAACCTAAAACCTTTAGGTCCAACTGAGCATCTGTGTAGAGTCGTATAACCTTTATGGCTATATTATTGTTTATTGGGTGGGCTTATGTGTGCATGTGCTGTATAATTTTCTCCTTTGAAATTGACATCTATCAGAAAGGGTAACAATTCTATTATCAGGTGATGGATATGGATTGAATAATGTTGACACTTTTGCTTCTGGAAACTTCTATGCATCTGCGACATCCTCTGGGTCTATGATGAACTCTCAGAACACGAATTCAGTAAAATTGCCATCAATACCCAAAACTACCTCATTGATAAGTGGTCACTCGAATTTGCACAGTATGCAGCAGGCTGCTCATATAAAGTCTCAAGCAATTAATCAGTTGGAAAAGTTGAATTTTCAGTCTTCATTGACTTCAAGAGACGGCCTTCTGCATTCTCAGCAGCAATATCAGCAAAGGCCCCAACAATTTCAACAGCCAGAGCAGTTTGCACAACAGCAATTTCAACTGAAGCTGCAAAGTCAACTGACTCAGCATTTGGTCAACAGTGATACTTTCAGTCAGTCTCAGCCGTCTTGCAATGTAGAAGAAAATCGAGTGAAGTCTGAGCCTGGAATAGAACACCATAAAGAAGTGCTCAATTCTCACGTTTCTGAAAAGTTCCACATGTCTGACATGCATATACAGTTCCAGCCGAACTCATCCGAAGATTGCTCTAGAGGTGCTCAGCATCTTTCATTTCCATCTGGGCAGCATGATTTATCCTCATCAACAACTCCAAGTTCGCAACAAATGGTGCACCCACACCAATTGGTTGCAGAGCCTCAAAATAATTTTAGCTGTCTTACTGTTGGGGCACAATCCAAACCAGTAGTTCTAAACCAATGGACTCAATCACATGATGGAAACCACGTGCCTGACAATATTTCACATGACCAGCATCTCCAAATGGATTTCTATCAAAGAATATCAGGGCAAGATGAAGCACAGTGCAATAATTTATCATCTGATGGATCTATTATTGGTCAAGCTGTTCCTTCTAGAGGCTCAGCTGAGCTGCTAGACTCAGGAAGTGCTATCAAAAAGGAGCACAGGAATCAACAGAGGTGGCTTTTATTTCTACTTCATGCAAGACGATGTCCTGCCCCTGAAGGACGATGCCAAGAACGCTTTTGTTCTATTGCGCAAAAGTTATGTAAGCATATAGATGGATGTACCCTACGTCATTGTCCATATCCTCGTTGTCATCATACCAGGGAATTGCTTCATCATTTCAAAAATTGCAGAGATCCATGTTGCCCTGTATGTGTTTCTGTCAGAAATTATCGACGTGCATTTCAACTCAAGCCTCAAATTCGGCTGGAACCTGAATCTAGTTTGCCAGTTGCAGGAAATGGATCCTGTAAATCCTACAATACTGTAGACGCATCACCTAGATTGATCTCGAAGCCTCTATTAGTTGTTGAAACTTCAGAAGACCTGCACCACCCATCTCTAAAACGTATAAAGATTGAGCATTGCATCCAGTCTGTTAATCCTGAAAATGACAATTCTGCTTCATCTGTTTCTGCAAATTGCGAATCTCATGTTTCTAGGGATGCACAGTCCCAAGCTTATCCCAATGCTGAGAAGTCTATCTCAATTAAATCTGAGCTAACAGAACTTAAGGAGGAAGCTCCTGCACATTTGGTGCATGAAAAGCTTAGCGAGATGAAGATGGATAATAATAATGCAGATGATAAACTACCTGGTGGTGAACCTGCTAATTTTGCTAGGCCAGAAAATATTAAAACGGATAAAGAAACTGGACGAGATAAGCAAGAAAATGTGATGCAGCCATCTGAAAATGCAGCTGGAACCAAGTCTGGTAAGCCCAAAATAAAGGGGGTCTCATTAACTGAATTATTTACTCCAGAGCAAGTCAGGGAGCATATCGCTGGCCTCAGGCAATGGGTTGGCCAAGTAAGTCTTTGTATATTTCGTGCCATCTTTTTTCTGGAAAAAATGAATTTAATTCCATTATTTCAATAATACTTTATCTGTAGTATAAACCAGTTTCATTGTAGTTAAAAATCTATGAAACTTCATTCAGTTTGCCTATTCTTCTTGATAATAGTTTGTGTATATGTTGTTTTTATCAGTACGTATTACTGTTCCTTTGTTATCTGAAATATGATTTGCACTCTGTGTAAGTATGTGTCAACAGACATGTAAATCATCAGCAACCTCATGTTTGATTGCACATTCTTCACTTCCAGAACATCAGTAGCTGGGGAGTTCACAAGTTCAAAGAATTTCTTAGTTGCTGTGGTGTCTAACTCTCTAACTCAACTTTAAAAATAAGATAGAATGAGAAAACAAAAAAACGGACCATGTACTGTTATTTTGTGGCAACTAAAATATGGTTTTTTGGATCACAACAGTGGACATTTTTTCAAAATTATAGAATAGGATATGTTCATGTTATAAAAAAAGGAAATTTTATTAGAGTGAGGAAATGATTACAAAAGAAGTTATAATAGAACTCCGTTCCCTCTACAACTCTGCGAGTGAGATTCTCTGAAAGGATGGATGTGCTGAACCACTTGGAGAGATTGATAACAATTATATGCCAAAGCAAGTCTAGGGACAAAGATTTTCCCTTAAGGATGTAGGCATTTTGCTCTAGCCAAAGGCACCAAATAACAGCATACAAAGCACACTGCCTCAACAATATGTCCTCCTTCCTTTGTCCAAAGCCTGTGAATCTATTTAAAAGAAAATACCCCAATCTTTGAGGGCATTCCCAGGATTCATCAGACAAAGTCTCCTCTGAATGTATCAGCTGAAAAAATATGAACTACGCTTATTATGTTAATGGAGAACTTGGGTTCCTAATTTCCATTATCGCATATTACAAAACCCAAGGCTGTCTTTACTAATATCAACAAAAAATAATTAAATAAAAGCTATATTCACGGTCTACTGAACTCTGGTTTTCGATGCATATATGTCTATCATATATTTCATTATTTGAATCTTTTCTCCATCTCATGCTCTCAGTGTTGTGAAAGTGTGATTTCTTATTGTTGTTCTAGAAGGCTATAAGCTCCATTTACTTAATGCACTCAACTTCATAAATTGCGGTTTTCATAATATTGTGTATACAACAAACCAGAAAGATTAATTCAACCATTATATGTTTCTTCTTAATTTACTGTCCTTTACATGCTAGGTTATGTTATTTTTCCCAAAGCTGAGGTTTATAAATATTTAAAGGTTTAGGTAAGCATTATATTATGCCATTTTTTACTTGTTCATTTGCTATATCCCATGCATAATGTTTCCCTAGTTGTCTCTGGTATCCTCTTGTTACCTTGGTGCATGATTTTCTTTTGATAGAGCAAATCAAAAGCAGAGAAGAATCAAGCAATGGAGCATTCGATGAGTGAGAACTCCTGTCAATTGTGTGCTGTAGAGAAGCTTACGTTCGAACCACCTCCTATTTATTGCACAACTTGTGGGGTTCGCATTAAGCGAAATAATATGTATTATACCATGGGTACTGGTGATACAAGGCATTATTTTTGCATTCCATGCTATAATGATGCTCGTACAGAGAGCATCAATGTTGATGGCACTCCCGTTGCGAAGTCAAGATTGGAAAAGAAGAAGAATGATGAGGAAACCGAGGAATGGGTGTGTGCCATGTGTTATTTGTTGCTTGGTTGGCAGTTTATTTCTTTTATTAACAATCTATTTTTTGTGTGCAGTGGGTTCAATGTGATAAATGCAATGCTTGGCAACATCAAATTTGTGCCTTATTTAATGGTAGGAGAAATGATGGTGGAGAAGCTGAATACACTTGCCCTAACTGCTATATTCAAGAGGTAGAAAGAGGAGAGCGCGAGCCTTTACCCCAAAGTGCTGTACTTGGAGCCAAGGATTTGCCTAGAACTATTCTCAGTGACCATATAGAACAAAGATTATTTAAACGGCTAAAGCATGAAAGACAAGAGAGGGCGAGGCTTCACGGGAAAAGTTATGATGAGGTGATTCAAGTACTGGTTGGCAGAAATGTTTGATTACACTTTTATTTCATATTTTCTTTAATATTGTTAGAGTATCTAAGAAATATCTCATAGTATCATCATTGTATTTTAGATGATCTCTTAGGAGTATATTCAAATTGTTAGAGAATTATATAAACCATTAATGGGCCTTCGCTTAATAGCTTAAACTTTTGGGTTGAAATGGTTCTTTACATGGTATCAAAGCCTTGATGTACCGGGTTCGATTCTCACCGCCCCCTCACTTTCTTTCTAGTGGAATTTATTTCTTAGCACGGATAGATGGGCGTGTGCATTGTTTACCCTTCAAGCCCAATGGGTTCTTGTGTGAGAGGGCGTGTTAGAGATATATAAAACCATTAATATAACCTCACCTACCAGCTTAAGCTTTTGGGTTGAATTAGTTCTTCACGTGGTATTAGAGCTTCGGTTTCACGGGTTCGATCCTCATCATCCTCCACTTTCTCTTGTGGAATTTCTTAGCACAGGTAGATGAGCCTGTGCATCATCCATCCTTCATGCCCAGTGGGCTCTTGTGTGAGGGGGCGTGTTAGAGAATTATATAAACCATTGATGGGCCTTCACTTAACAGCTTAAGCTTTTAGGTTGAAATGGTTCTTTACACAAATCTTATTATATTTCATGATTTTTTTTCTTAATTAATCAGCAATAGGAATCTAATATTAGTATAAATAATGGTTTGTACTTTGTCTTTTGTATCACATCATAACACTACACAAGAGATTATTATCTAGAATCTATTCTTTTCTTCCTCCTTCCTTATTTTCATCCCCATAATTTTAACTTAGTATCAAAGCCACACGTTAAATATAGTTTATTTCCTCCATTGTGTTGAGTTCATAGAACTCAATTACCATTAAACATATTTCTTGTGTTTTTGTTTTTTCATCTTTGGTTGTTTCCGATTTCTCCATCACAAAGTTTATCGTATCTAGTTTTTCTCAAGCACTTGTTCTATCATGCATCCATGTAGTCGTTTTGGTCTGTCTGTTCACAGATTGGCTCTATTTTAGCCTATCTTTCCGTAGACTGGCTCCGTTTCAACCTGTCTTGTTGCCTTGCTGCAACCTCACTTCATTCCAGCCTATCTTTCCACATTTTAGCTCAATCCCAGAAGCATTTTGGCAAATAGAGAGCCTCCTTGTACAGACTTATATACTTGAATATACAATATATTTCAGATTCAATTTGGTATCAGAGCTCTCGATCTGAGGGCTCTGCTTCCGCATATATATCTTTCTCTTTCTTTTTACTGCCGTGCATCATACCGGCAACCATCCTTTCACACCTAACCCTTATTTAGTCACAAATTTCTTGTCCTCAACCTCGTATCATCAGGAAAAAGATCGTCAGCCTCCGTTCATCGCCGGAAACCGCCACAAAACCACCGTCCGCCACTGTTCACCGCCGTCAGACTGCTTTTCCGGCGACTTTTCCGACCAACCACCACGCGATCAGGAGCGGCTCAGGGAGGCGACCCTGTCTGTCCAAGCCGCGTGTTGATCGGAGCATCCACGCGCCGCCACGCGCCGGTGGAAGTCTCCGGCGGCCGAACCACTGTTCCGGCGCGTGAGCCACCGTCCGGCCACCGTTCCAGGCCGGACCACCACCATCTTGCTCGCCTCCTCACCCTCTTTCCAGATCTGGTCTCCGTTCGTTGTGGGTCCCATCCGTTTGAAAGATATCAGTGAAAAACCCGTTGTTTGGACACTTTTGTGCAACGTTTTTGCGCGATTTCTTGCTTTCTTGTAGTTCTTTGCTATTTTCTGGTCATCTCCTTTTATTTTGTGATGGAGGGCTCAAATAATGCGTCCAAAAACACGACTGGCATCATCTCCGGTACTACCCCATCTCCATTCTTTTCTCGGGCCAGTGATTCCAATTGGAACAGTGGACGCGGTCGCAGACGTGGCCGCAGACAGAGGCCTCGTTGCAATTATTGCCAGAATCTTGGGCATTTTGAAGAACGCTGCTATAGGAAGTACCCTCATTTGAAGCCACCGACTGCCAACTTTGCTCAAACTGATGTTACGCCACCTTCAACTGGATTAGTAACTCTTTCAAGTGTCGACTATGAGGCACTTCTCAAGAAGGTTTCTTCTCAGCATCCTACTCAAGACACTGGTAATCATGTTGCTTGTTTTTATCAATCATCTCTTGGACCCTGGATAATAGACTCAGGTGCTACTCATCATCTTTGTGGTAATAAAGATCTCTTCACTTCACTTTCTTATTCTAATAACCTACCCCCTGTCACTCTTGCTGATGGCACTAAGGCTCCTGCTCGTGGAATTGGGGAAGCCAACCCAACTCCTCTTTTAACTTTGAGTTCTGTTTATTATATACCTGGCATTCCTTTTAATTTAATCTCTGTTAGCCAGTTGATTCATTCTCTTTCATGTACTATTACCTTCTCTAAACAATCCTTTTCTATGCAGGATTCGGGTACGGGGAAGACGATTGGAGCAGGCGTTGAGTCACGAGGTCTCTACTATCTGATTGCACCACCTTCTCCAGTAGCCTGTTCTCTCACAGAGTCTCCTGAGCTAATTCACAGCCGTCTGGGTCATCCAAACCTCTCCAAGCTTCAGCATATGGTTCCCTTTTTATCCAATCTTAAGTCTTTAAACTGTCATTCTTGTCAGCAAGGAAAACACACTCGCTCCTCCTTTGCTAATAGAGTCAATAAAAGAGCTGATGCTCCTTTTTCTATTGTTCATTCTGATATTTGGGGTCCGAGTCGAACAACGTCTGTTTTGGGTTTTCAGTATTTTGTCACCTTTATTGATGATTTCTCCCGTTGCACTTGGGTTTATTTAATGAAAAATCGTTCTGAGTTATTTTCAATTTATCAAAAGTTTTGTGCAGAAATAAAAACTCAATTTGGTGCTTCTATTCAAATCTTGCGCAGTGATAATGCAAAAGAGTATGTGTCTCTTGAATTTTCTAAATTTCTGGATACACAAGGGACGATACACCAGACTACCTGTCCCCACACTCCACAACAAAATGGAGTCGCTGAACGTAAAAATAGACATCTAGTTGAAACTGCACGTACCCTTCTCATTCATATGAACGTCCCACTCCGTTTTTGGGCAGATGCTATTATCACCTCATGTTTCCTTATCAACCGCATGCCCTCTTCTGTGCTAAATAATGATGTTCCCCACAGTATTTTGTTTTCCGGAGCACCTTCTTATCCTCTGCCTTTACATATTTTTGGCTGTACTTGTTTTGTTCATGATCTTACTCCAGGTAAAGACAAGTTGACATCCAAGGCCTTCAAATGTATTTTCCTTGGGTATACACGTTTTCAAAAAGGGTATCGTTGCTATTCTCCTGATCTCAAGCGTTATATCGTTTCTGCTGATGTCACTTTCCTTGATCAGCAGCCTTTTCACTCTACTCCGTCTCCAGTGTCCCAAGTTGATCAGGTCCTTCCTGTTCCTTTTCTTGATTTGTCTTTACCAGCTGCAGGTGACCCTATTCCAGAGGAGCAACCAATTACCTCCATACCTGCAGATCGTCCTCTCCTCACATACCAGCGTCGTCAGCCTGCACCTCCTCCGACTTTGCCTCTTGATGACTCATCGCCCTTTCCCGTCGGCTCTTCTCCTCCGGATCCTCCATCAGAGACTCCTCCCATTGCCCTTCGGAAAGGTATTCGATCCACTCGAAATCCTCATCCCCTTTATTCTTTCTTGAGTTATGACAGACTTTCTTCACAACATTTTACTTTTGTTTCTAGTCTCTCTTCTGTTTCCATCCCTAAAACCACAGGTGAAGCACTATCTCATCCAGGGTGGCGCCAGGCGATGCTTGATGAAATGCAGGCACTTCACTCCAATGGCACTTGGGATCTTGTTCGTGCTCCTCCCGGGAAGTCTGTTGTTGGTTGTCGATGGGTGTTCACAGTTAAAGTTGGTCCTGATGGCACTGTTGATCGCCTTAAAGCTCGCTTAGTGGCCAATGGATACACACAGATCTTTGGTCTTGATTATGGGGATACCTTTTCTCCTGTTGCTAAGATGGCTTCTGTTCGCCTGTTTCTTGCCCTTGCCGCCATTCATCACTGGCCCCTTCTCCAACTTGATATTAAGAATGCTTTTCTACATGGTGACTTGCAGGAGGAAGTTTATATGGAGCAACCACCAGGTTTTGTTGCTCAGGGGGAGAGTTCTGGAATGATATGTAAACTTCGGAAATCTTTATATGGCCTGAAGCAATCTCCTCGGGCCTGGTTTAGCCGCTTTAGTTCAGTTGTTGAATCCTTTGGATTAATCAGAAGCAAAGCCGATCATTCTGTCTTTTACCGGCATAACTCTTCTGGCCAGTGCGTTTATCTCCTGGTCTATGTTGATGACATTATCATTACAGGCAGTGATCAGACCGGGATTGATCAGTTGAAAAAGCATTTATTCAATCAATTTCAGACCAAAGATCTTGGCAGACTTCGATATTTCTTGGGGATCGAGTTGCACAGTCTAGGCGGGGCATTTCCATCTGTCAGAGGAAGTATGCACTGGATATCCTAGATGAGACTGGCATGTTAGGTTGTAAACCCATTGATACACCTATGGACCCCAATGTTAAGTTATTACCAGGACAGGGGGAGCCACTGCCAGATCCTAGTCGCTACCGCCGACTAGTTGGAAAATTGAATTATCTTACTGTGACAAGGCCAGATATCTCCTTCGCAGTGAGTGTTGCAAGTCAATTTCTTGATTCTCCTTGTGACTCCCATTGGGATGCAGTTATTAGAATTCTCCGATATATTAAAAAGGCGCCAGGAAGAGGTTTATTATATACAAATAAAGGGAGTTCAGAGATCTCTAGTTATTCAGATGCTGACTGGGCAGGTTCTCCTTCAGATAGACGATCCACCTCAGGGTATTGTGTTCTCTTCGGAGGAAATTTGATCTCTTGGAAGAGTAAGAAGCAAACTGTGGTCGCCAGATCCAGTGCGGAGGCAATATCGGGCAATGGCAAATGCAACCTGTGAGCTCATCTGGCTGAGTCAATTGCTGAAGGAACTCCATCTCTGTGAACAAAGGCCTATGAAGCTCATTTGTGACAACCAAGCCGCTTTGCATATATCCTCTAACCCAGTCTTTCATGAGAGGACCAAGCATATAGAAATTGACTGTCATTTTGTTAGAGAAAAGATCCAGTCAAGGGAGATCGAGACAACATTTGTCAATTCCAATGATCAACTTGCGGATGTATTCACTAAAGCTCTTAGAGGTCCCCGAATAGATCATATTTGTAACAAGCTGGGAGCTTTTGATATATACGCACCAGCTTGAGGGGGAGTGTTAGAAATAATATTAATTTATTATTAGAATAGTCTAGAATAGTCTAGAATAGTCTAGATTGTGGGCTTGGCCCATTAGGTCATCCCATTAGGTCTTTTAGTCTCTATAAATAGAGAGCCTCCTTGTACAGACTCATATACTTGAATATACAATATATTTCAGATTCAATTATTATAATATCCAGGAAATATCTCATAACATAGTATTGTATCTTAGAATAATTTAGAGTATATTAGATAATCTGCTGTGATTAGTTACTATATTTCTTTATATTTTATGATTTGTTTCCTTATTTAATTTGGATGAGTCATCTATTAGTATAAATAAAAAGTGCTTTAGATTACCCCAAAAAAAAGTGCTTTGTCTTTTATATCATATCACATTCTTTACAACAATATCAGTATAATTTTATTGATTTCAGCATAGTGTCAAATAAGTATCATCTTCCACGATCTGTCCTGTCACAATTCTGTTGTTCAGTTTCCTAAAATATGGAACTCTATTGTAACGAAATTATTATCTCCATAATTTTTTTCTTCTCATTGGTTGTGCACGAATCCCAGTTATGTCTTTTCTCTCAAGTTCATCTTTGTTAATGAACTTTTATGCCCATTGCAACCACCATCTTCTCTATTTGTCCCTCTGCCTTGTTGACTTTCCAACAACCTGAATCTTGCCATCCATTGCTGACTGCTGCCATTCGATTTCCTCATGAGGTTTCCAGCTAATAACCTGCTTTCGTGAGCATCCACTCCAAATCAACCTTCTCCCGCAATCTCAGCCTGAACTTTGATCACATTCTCTCACACACTGCTCCCCACATTCTTGTTTCTCTCATGCACAATTGCTGCTTTGGATTTCTCATTATCTAAGCAGTAACTCCACCGTGGATTCCATCAAACAGAGGCATGATTCCAATAAATTGCCAAGGCCCTCCTTGGCTTTCTTTCCTTCCATCAGGAACTTCTGGTAGGATACTGCAAGAGACCATAAGCCCTGCTCTGCAAACTTATCAATAACAGCATGAACTCCTTATTCAATCTCTGGTTTATTGTGCGCAAGGTTCAAAATCTGCTCTGGTGCACCTTTGCTGACACGATGCATTTTACCTTCACTGTTTATATAAGTCAGAGCAGTACGCTTGTCGGTTGGATTGAAGGGAAGGAAGTGAACCTCTTGAATACCAGCCCTTGCCTCTTTTGGATCTCCCAGCATCTATAGCGTCTTGGTTTTCCACCCTGGAAGCCCGAGCAACCATGAGAATAGTAGCATGTGTTGGGCCCGTTAGATCCAGTTCACCCATAACAATGATTTAAATTAGGTCGTGAATTTTTTTTTGTTTGGGCTCAATTTGTCAATGCTAGCCAAGTGTTTAGCCCACTACCCAACCCATTACTTCCCCATTTATTGGCCTGCATTTCAAAATTATTTGGTGCCTTGTTGTCATAGGAAAAGGCCCTGAGCGTATGATAACTTCCCCCCACCACTTATCCGCCTGTGTGTCTGCTTCGCCCCAACGGTGACCTTACCCGACCCGCGCACGAATCATCTCCTTTTCCCTTGCCTCCAACTTTTGCATCATTGCCTCTTCTTCAAACACTCCAACTTCTTTTCGCTTTTCTGCCTTCTCCTCCAGTGGAAGTCGCCAGAATTTTGCTCCCCACCGCTCGCCGCCGTACGTCGTCGGGCCCCGTGAGAAGACTGGGTCGCAGTCCCACAGTCATTGGAATTTTGCATGTCGCTTCCCTGCATGTTGCCAATCGGGTTACGCCACCGTCGATTCGCCATTTTCGCCACTGTCAGCCGTCGGAACCATGTGCGCCTATCACTGCGTAGCTCCTTGCCCTTCCATAGCTATTGTTTCTTCCTCTACGTTTCTTTCTCTAGCTTCTGTTTCTTCCGCTTCTTTTCTTTTTTTCCCTCCTTCTTTACATGGTTCTTCATCTTCTTTTTCAATTTATTCTTTGTGTTCAAAATTGTTCTTCTTCTTGATCTAAAATCTCTCTGTCTCCATCTTCTCTATTGCTTCATCGAAAACCTTCACCACTTTTAACAACATTTCCTTGAGCTCTAAATTGCTGATTCCTCCCTTAGTTTTCATTTCTTCACAACTCTGGACCAGAAGCACCTCCAAATCGCAGATGCCCTTATACCAAAATGATGGAACCCAAGATGAACACACTGATTTTATTGCTTCAATGGAGGCATAGCCTCTTTTTACAAATGGCAACTCAATACATGCATACCCCACTCCACATATTCCCTCTCCTTTTATTCCCTCCTCTAAGAATATTTTAGAAAATTTCCCTAACAAACTAACTAACCCACTCACCACTTTCAGACCCAGCATCTTCTTTTTTTCTTTTTTCTTTTTTTTCCTTTTTTTCTATTTGAGCCTTCAAATG
Source organism: Gastrolobium bilobum (assembly GCF_033153095.1). Classification (NCBI taxonomy): domain Eukaryota; kingdom Viridiplantae; phylum Streptophyta; class Magnoliopsida; order Fabales; family Fabaceae; genus Gastrolobium; species Gastrolobium bilobum. The sequence continues at coordinate 264,692 of NW_026897250.1, read as the reverse complement.
TTGTTCTTGGAGAAGCTTTTAGTTCTTGTTGTATGTCATTGCTTGGCAAGAAACTTTCGCTGTTGGTCATGCAAATTCGAACCAACTCTTCAAGTTGATGGTCATTCCAGCTAAATTGTAAAGTTATATTTGCAGCAATGTTTATCTTTCTTACGTCTCCATCTTCCTTGAATGCCTTTCAACCATGTTTCGTGGAATCTAGATTATATTGTTTGGTTAATTTTTTAGTAAATATGGTTATTTTTTACTTTTTAAGGAGTTTATTTGTTACAAGCTAATCTTAAGTTTATTTTGTCTTTTCTTGCCATTAAGTTTTATTTTGTTTATTTTCTTAATATTTGATTTAACAAGCTAAAGTTTTAACTTGAGGGGAAATGTTAGACTATCGGGAAAATATATCATAATATCATTATTTTTATCTTTGAAGATCTCTTAGGAGTATTTTCTTATTTTATGATTTTTAATTAATTAGGATTAGGAGTGTAGTGTTAGTATAATAGGGGTTAGTACTTTGTCTTCTGTATCACGTCATTACACTCAAGAGAATATTGTTCTGAATCTATATAGACTCTTCCTTCTTCCTACCTAAATCCCTATAATTTTATCAAATATATTTTAGTTCTTTCCGTTTTTTTCCATTGTTTTTTTTTTTTTTTTAGGATATTAATATTTACACTTATGAGGGAGAGCCTGGAGCAGTGGTATAGTTGATCCTTGGTGACGGAAAGGTCATTGGTTTGAATCCATAAAATAACCTATTTGCTGAAATGCAAGGATAACGTTGCGTACAAGGATTTTCCTCACCCCTACTCTCACAAATTGGGATTTCATGGGGGAGTGATTTATTAATATTTACATTTCTTCCTATTCTTGGTTTCCTGTGGACTATTGATGTCATTTTGACTTGTATGTTACCAGGTGCCTGGAGCTGAAGCTCTTGTTGTAAGAGTTGTGTCATCTGTTGACAAGAAGTTAGAAGTAAAGCAGCGGTTTTTGGAGATTTTTCAGGAAGAAAATTACCCAACTGAATTCCCATATAAATCCAAGGTAATGGGAAAATTGCTTTTAAGATCTAATGCTAATCAAATCATCATCATTAGTCGTGAATATTGATGCCTTTAGCTTTCTATTCCAGGTAATATTGCTGTTTCAAAAGATTGAAGGTGTGGAAGTATGCCTATTTGGCATGTATGTCCAAGAATTTGGATCTGAATGTCAATTCCCCAATCAGCGCCGGGTGTATCTATCATATTTGGACTCTGTGAAGTATTTTAGGCCTGAAGTTAAAGCAGTGACTGGAGAGGCTCTTCGGACATTTGTTTACCATGAAATTCTGGTAAACATAAGTCACTATTGTATTGTATTGCTCTTATAATGTCTGTTACATCCTTTTGGAACCCATTCTTGGAGGGTCTCTAGTTCTGGAGTATTATCTTCCTGTAAATTATATAATAATTTATCAATTTTCATGGAAATTTGTTTCTTTGTAGATTGGATACCTTGAATATTGCAAAAAGCGTGGTTTCACAAGCTGTTATATATGGGCCTGTCCTCCATTAAAGGGTGAAGATTATATTTTATATTGTCATCCAGAAATTCAGAAAACACCAAAATCCGATAAGCTTCGAGAATGGTGAGCCTAAGAGCGCTTCAGTATAAGCAAAAAGAGAAAGAAAGACCTATCTAATTGTTTTACTTGTACAATGTGAAGGTTTATTGATATCTAACTTTAGTATCTTTTGTAAACACGTTTCTTCAGGTATCTATCCATGCTAAGAAAAGCTGCCAAGGAGAATATTGTGGTCGATCTTACCAACTTATATGATCATTTCTTCGTATCTACTGGTGAATGTAGGGCTAAGGTTACAGCTGCAAGACTCCCATATTTTGATGGTGACTACTGGCCTGGGGCTGCAGAGGATTTGATTTATCAGCTTCGCCAGGAGGAAGATGGTAGAAAACAAAATAAGAAGGGAACAACTAAAAAATCCATAACAAAAAGGGCTTTAAAAGCGTCTGGTCAGTCAGATCTTTCAGGAAATGCCTCGAAAGATCTGCTTCTCATGCACAAAGTAATTCACCGTTTTAAATATATAATACAAATATTGTTGTTCTTTTGCGGGAATGAGATCCCTTTCAAATCATTTTTAAATTCTTTGGAAATGTTATATAACTAAATTTTCAAATATTAATATCTTCTCCTTATCTCCTTTTAATTTTCATCTTAGGTCCTTATGTGTAATAATTTTCTTCTTTGATCTTTCTCCAGCTTGGTGAAACCATTTGCCCGATGAAGGAAGATTTTATTATGGTTCATTTGCAGCATGTATGTACTAACTGTTGTATTCTAATGGTGTCTGGCAACCGTTGGCTTTGCAACCAGTGCAAGAATTTTCAGATTTGTGATAAGTAAGGATTCTTCAATCCTATCTCCATGTTTTGTCATGTGACATTTCGGCTCCAATTGGTTAAAAATATACGAATGCACTATATCAAAATTGTGTCTTCTCCAACTTAGTTGAGAGAAGTCTTGAACTGCATCCTGTAGTTTTAATAAAATGCTGTGTCCCCATGTCTTTGTCGTGTGGTGTCCATCTCCCGTGTCATATCCATGTTTGCTAGACTGCTGCGTGGGTAAGCTGAATATTCTTCAAGGAGTATTTGGAATAGGCTTTAGTAGGGCCTTCTAAGCATTGCAATTTGTAAACCATCACTCATGAACAAGAAGAGAGACACATGAATGGTGGGGTTGTATCAGAGTTAAGGGAGAAATAGAAAGTAAGTGCGGGAAAAGAGAGAGAAATCTTGAGAGATAATTATCGTTATATTTTGATAAAACAAATACACTGAATCTGAAGATAGAAAGCTCTATTTATAGAGCTGTAGCTCACTCAAACCTGAGTCAGAGACTAACCAAAAATACAATCATAAGCCTAACAACTTGATATGTAGCCTAAAAATCATAAGGCTATCCGAAAACTCTTTAAGTTTGCTTCTTAATTTAACAAACCGATTGGTGATAGAGCTTCAGCAGACTCTCAGCAATTTGATATGAAGCTAGTATATATGAAACAAGGTGCTTGGCAAGAACCTTTTAACGAACAAAAGAGATGTCTAACTCCATATGTTTTGTGCGTGAATAGAGAACAAGATTGTAGGAAAGAGCCATTCTACTAAGATTGTCACATAAAACCATGGGAGTGGAGTGTTGCACCTGAAGCTTACAAAGAAGGGATTGAGTCCAGAGTATCTCAGCTTAAGTAACAGCCAGGTTTTTATTTTCTGCCTTATTACTAGACCTTGTTACAAGGGTCTACTTCTCTGACCACTAAGACACAAGAGTAGGCCTTAGTAATAGACAAACTCCTTAAGTCAAACGTCTGTCATCTGGGTCACACAATATGCTGTGAGAATGAGGGTAACAAGTAAGCATAAGACCATACAAAGAGGTGCCTCTAAGATATTGTAGAATCTGCTTGACAATGCGCCTATGATCATCAAGAGGTTGTTCCTAAATTGTCACACCTTATTAACCACATAACTAATCTTAGGTCAAGTAATGGTAGCATACTGAGATGTCCCAACAATGGATCTGTAGTAATGGGAATCTGAGTATTAATTGGAGCCATATCTAGTTAGCTTGCAACTAGAGGGCATCATTGAAGGTATGTTTTTGGTTTCATGCATCTCAGCTCTAGCTAGAAGGTCTTTATCTCCACACCAAGAAAATAATCAAGGATCTCCTTTGTCCTTTAAAGCAACCTGAGAGCGAAATTTAGTAATAATATGTTGTATAAGGATGAATTTGTTGCAGTCATGATTTTATCATCCGCATACACGAGTATTGTTGAGATATATAGTCCCACATTGGTTGTATGTGCAACCAATGTGGAGTTATAAGGTCTTGGGCACTCCCACCCTTTGAGCTAGCTTTTGGGGTGGTGTATCCCAAGGTTCTTTACATGGTATCAAAGCCTCGCCGCCCCCCACTTTCTCTTGTGGCGTTTCTTAGCACAGGTAGGCTGGGCCTGTTGCATTGTCCACTCTTCAAGCCCAATGGGCTCTCGTGTAAGGGGGCGTATTGAGATATATAGTCCCACATTGGTTGTATCCCAAGGTTCTTTACATGGTATCAGAGCCTCGCCGCCCCCCACTTTCTCTTGTGGCGTTTCTTAGCACAGGTAGGCTGAGCCTGTTGCATTGTCCACTCTTCAAGCCCAATGGGCTCTCGTGTGAGAGGGCGTGTTGAGATATATAGTCCCACATTGGTTGTATGTGCAACCAATGTGGAGTTATAAGGTCTTGGGCACTCTCACCCTTTGAGCTAGCTTTTGGGGTGGTGTATCCCAAGGTTCTTTACAAGTATTTAAGTGCAACTTTGTGCTATTCGAAGAATGAATAATGAAAGGTCACAATAGCTATCCTGGAAACAGAGACTAAGAAGACATTGCTCGAGCTTGTCAAACCATGATCTAGGTGCCTGAGCCTTGTTCAACTTACAAACCAGAGACTTGTTGGTAGATCTAAAGCCCGAGGTTTAATTATATAAACTTCCTGTAAAGAACCAATTCAACTCAAAAGTTTAAGCTGTTAAGTGATGGCCTCTTTAATGGTTTTATATATCTTTATCACGCCCCCTCACAAGAGAGCCTATTGGGCTTGAAAGGTGGATGATGCATCAAGCCTAGCTAACCTGTGCTAAGAAATTCTACAAAAAAAATGGAAAACGACGATGATCGAACCCGGGACACTGAGGTTCTGATACCATATAAAGAATCAATTTAACCCAAAAACTTAAGCTGTTAAGTGAGGGTCTCTTTAATGGTTTTATATATCTCTAACACTTCCTCTTCTAAATCTCCATTAAGAAAATTATTATTGATGTCTAGCTGCCTAAGCATCCAGCCATGTGTAAGAGCAAGAACGAGCATTACTCTAATTGTATCTGGCAGAACAACATGAGAGAATGTTTCATTGTAATTGTTAGATATTAATATAAAATTGTTAATATGGTATTACTTCAAAATATATATTATTTTCCTTGCTAATTGTTAGACAATGAATTTGGAAGTTGAGAGACTCTTGGTAAGTGTATCATCATTTTGATCTAAGGCAGGAAGATGAGAGACTTGAATTTCCTTGGCAAGAACACGTTCTTTGACAAAAAATATGTTCAGTTCCATGTGCTTGGTTCTGGCATGTAGTATTGGATTATGAGAAATAGCTATTGTGCTCTTGTTGTCACAACAAATATGAGGAGTGCTAAAAGAGACTTGCAGAAGAGACTTGAGCCAAAGAACTTTATCAGCTTGTATTTTCATCTTCTCTTGTGCAATATGAAGATTTTGCTTCAGGTCTTCTAAGATGGCATTTCTGGCTTGCAACCATTGATCAACAGCTTCTACAGGTGTGTCACCTCTTCCTCCTAAATGCAGAATATCAGGTGGGTCTCTACCATATAATGCTTTGAATGACGTCATCTGAATAGCTCTATTATAGGAAGAATTGAACCAGAACTCTGCCCATGGTATCCATTTAGCCCACCCTTTGGGATGACCGTTAATGAAACAGCGTAAGTCTGTCTCCAAAGTGCGGTTAACGACTTCTGTTTGACCATCTGTTTGTGGATGGTATGCTGAACTAAATATGAGTTTAGTTCCTGCCATCTTGAAGATCTCTTCCCAAAATTTGCTCATAAATACCCTGTCACGATCGGATACTATGGATTTTAGAAAACCTTGCAGTCTCACCACCTCTCTAATGAAAACAGCAGCCACCTCTTGAGCCGTGAATGGATGTGTAAGCGTTGAAAAGTGTGCATACTTGGTAAATCTATCTACAACCACCAGAATGGTATCCACACCTTTAGATTTGGGCAAACCCCTTATGAAATACATCAAAATGTCTTCCCATACCCTCGTAGGAATTGGTAAGGGTTGGAGAAGCCCCCAGGAAGAAGGTTGTCATACTTCTGCTGTTGACAAGTGCTACAAGCTTGAACAAATTCCTTAACATCCCTCCTCATCCTTTTCCAAAAGAAAACATATGCTATTCGTTTGAAAGTTCTCAACTTCCCCGAATGTCCCCCCATGGAGAAGAATGGAATTCTTCCAAAATCACCTGAATATATGGTGAAGCCATTGGAATGACCAACTTGTTTTGGTACCATAAACATCCCGCTTTCACATGATAACCGGGATGGGACTTGTTGTCAATCATCACTTCTCTCATAATATTAAGTGTCACTTCATCTTTTAATACCTCTTCTGCAATGTTCTGTAAATTTGGACAAGACACTAGAGTCAATTCCTTGCACTCTATCACTCTGGATAAGGCATCAGCAGCCTTATTTTCCTCCCCAGGTTTGAACTAAATCGAAATCAGACCCCATTAATTTCGCTACCCACTTCTGCTAATTTTTAGCCATGATTCTTTGATTAGTCTGATATTTTAAACTGCAATGATCTGTTCTAATTATAAAATGCCTACCCATAAGATAGTGTCGCCATTTAATCACTACAAACACAATGGCCTTCAATTCCCTTTCATAATCTTACTGACACCTGGCTTTTTCAGAAAACGCTCGACTTAAAAATGCGACTGGTCTCCTCATTTGCGTAAGGACAACTCCCATGCCCACTCCTGAAGCATCTGTCTCTACAATAAAAACTTCTTCGGAATTTGGAAGAGCTAGAGTGGGTTGTTTCACCATGGCTGATTTCAAAGCTTCAACCGCAGCTTGCGGTTCTGCGCCCCACTTAAAATTATCCTTTTTTAGTAGTTGGGTCAACGGTCTAGCAATTTGCCCATAATGTTGGATGAATCTCCGGTAATAGCCCGTAAGTCCCAGAAATCCCGTCAATGCCTTCAAATTCTGATGTATAGGCCATGTACTCACTGCTTCCAGCTTCCTTGGATCATCTTTTACCCCCTCTTTAGAGATTAAGTGGCCTAAATATTCCAACTCTTCCTCCGCAAAACTGCACTTCTTGTAATTAACATGGAATTGATTCTGTCTGAGGATTTCCAGATGAGACCTTGGGTTGTACCACCCCAAAAGCTAGCTCAAAGGATAAGAGTGTCCCAAGGCCTTATAAAGACCACATTAGTTGCCCATACAACCAATGTGGAACTCCAAGTCCCATACCTTGCAAATGGAACCCAACATTCCACCACGCTTCCCTAGTGCGTGCCCCCTCGCACACTCCACGTGATGGATGCTCTGATACCATTTGATGAGACCTTGGGTTGCACCACCCCAAAAGCTAACTCAAAGGGTGGGAGTGCCCCAAGGCCTTATAAAGGCCACATTAGTTGCCCATACAACCAATGCGGGACTCCAAGTCCCATACCTTGCAAATGGAACCCAACATTCCACCACGCTTCCCTAGTGTGTGCCTCCACGCTCGCTCCATGTGATGGATGCTCTGATACCATTTGATGAGACCTTGGGTTGCACCATCCCAAAAGCTAGCTCAAAGGGTGAGAGTGCCCCAAGGCCTTATAAAGGCCACATTAGTTGCTCATACGACCAATGTGGGACTCTATGTCCCATACCTTGCAAATGGAACCCAACATTAGCCAATGGCCTTGCGGTTTAGTGGAAGAAGAACCAAACTCCAGGTGTCATTAGATTGAAGAGCTTCATGTTCAACTTGCATAGCAGTAAGCCAGTTGGAATTAGTTAGAGCTTGTTTAACAGTGCAAGGTTTCAGAGAAGTCATTAAAATTTCAGGTCTCTAAGTTAAAGGGCAAGTGGGAAAGAGTTGAAAGAGTTAGATGGTACATATTTTGACCCTGAACTTGAAGAAGAGGAAGAAGTAGTGGAATTTGTAGGTGATGCAAGGGAAGGAGTACTAGGAGTTGCAAAGATGAGTGAGAGGATTGAGAAGTAGATTGTGACTGTATAAGAGTTTGAGATGATGTAGAAGAAGGAATAAAGTGAATGGAAGTGACTAGCTCAAAATATAGATGGTTTGGTCCTGAAAGTGCCTAAGAAGGAGACTGAGGGAGAGAAAGTAGGAGAAGAAATATTGATTGAGTGAGAAGGAGATAGTGGGATTAAATTGGAAACAAGAGAAGAATCAAAAGGAGACCTAAGGTTAGTGGAATCCATCTTGAGCCAAGAAAGGAAGGGAACTTTGTCTCATTACACACATCTTTGGAGATGAAGAGTGGGGTCAAAGCATTTATATCCTTTGTTGTTTGGGGAATAACTGAGAAAGATACACTTGTTGGACCTGAAATCAAGTTTGTGATTATTGTAAGTGCATAGAAAAGAAAAACAAGCACAACCAAAAACCTTGAGAAAAAAGTAATCAAGAGACATTTTATACAATTTGGTAAAGGGAATTTCTAAGTTTAGAGTAGCTGAAGGAAGAGAATTGATGAGGTAAACAATTATTAAGAAAGCATGATCCTAGAATTTCGTAGGCAATGAAGCATGTGCCAAAAGGGTTAGCCTAGTCTCCACAATGTGTCTGTGCTTACGTTCAACAACTCCATTCTGGAGATGGGTATGAGGACGGGCTAATTTGTAGGCAATTCCAAGCTATATGATAAGTTGGCTAAAGGGTCAAAATTCTCCGCCCCTGTCAGTTTGAAGAGCTTTAATTGAGGTTTGAAATTTATTACCAATAAGAGTATGAAATTGAGTGAAAACAATTAGGGCTTTATATTTTAATTTCAAAGGATAGATCCATGTATATCTGGTATGGGCATCTACAAAGGAAATGTAGCATGTGAACCCTATGGAGGATTGAACAGGGGCTAGCCCCCACAGATCACTATAGATCAAATCAAAAGGCTTTTGTTATTTTGTAATGGAGGAGAAAGATGGCAATCTATGGGATTTTCACGGACAGCAAGCATTATAGAAATCATGTTCTGTTTTATTAGGTGTTGAAATCTTACAATTATTCAATACAAGCCTGACAGCCTCATTGTGAGGATTGCCCAAGCGGCAGTGCCATAAGTTGTACTTGAAATTCGAAATAGTACGTTTTCCTATTACATTGCCATTGGCACCTACACTATCTTTAGCGAAACTAGTAGAAACAACATAAAAAATAGAACAAAGAGCAGAATTACAACTATGAACAACAGAAGTAAAGTTTCACTAAGGCAGATTTTTTTTACTTCGAATGTGTGATAACTGGACTCCACCAACCGGTATAAGCCATCTGAACCCAGGGTACCCTCTCCAGCAGGACCTCATTGGACCCCTGTGATTTAACACAAGTAAAAGGGTGAAATTCAAAGTACACCCCATTATCTCTGGCAAACTTGCTCGCACTATGTTCTTTGTTGTTGAGGGAACAAGAAGCAAATTATACAAGAATAAATTAGTGTGTGGTTTACGTTGTGAAGGGAAAATGGAAGAACTAGAGGCTATAATTTTCAGACCTTACTCGTTGCCTATAAAGATTTGAGAGCTGAGCACTTTGAAGCAGATTGTGTGGCAATTCAAGATCTCTTCATTAGTTGGGGGGAGAATCTGCATGAATAGGATTTTTTGGGGAACATATCTAAGAGAGAATTGGATTTGGTTTAGACAATGTGTGGTTGGTAAACAAGGATTGGTTTTTTAGCAAGGTACAAAATGTACCATCAAATATTCAGGGGTTATGTGGTGAGATCCTCCTAAGTCAAGATATCACTCCAAAGCTTTTACATTGGAGGGGGTTGGCAGAAGACCATGACCAACTTGCACTGAAGGACTGGTTTGTGGAATAACACGAACAAGAAGGTGCTGCTGTGTGCATAGCTTGTGTTGGAACACCACCGGAAAAAGGTTTGATGCATTGGAAGGATCTTTGATTTGAGCATGAACTAGCTGGCATGAATTACTTGGGGAAATCAGGTGGAGGAAGGATTGGAACGAAATTTTCATCAAAACAATGCCAGCAATTTTGGACTTAATGTCCAAACTTGTAGCAAAGCTGACACTGAACATCAATACAACCTTTGCTACTACTTCCATGATTATTACCAGTAAAGGATCTACCTATACCTCTTCCAGAAATGTTCCGAGCATTGTAGAGATTCTGTGTGTTGGAGTTTCATTCATTCTTCTGATTGTCAGTTTCAGAAGACTTCAGAAAGAGGGCTACGATACCATATCAGAGTTAAACGTGAAAGAGAAAGAAAGTGTGAGAAGAGAGAGAGAGAGAGAGAGAGAGAGAGAGAGAGAGAGAGAGAGAGTCATCGTTTTATTCTGATAAAACAGATACACTGAATCTGAATTTAGAAAGCTCTATTACAGAGCTGTAGGTGACTCAGATCTGAGTCATAAGCCTAATACTAAATGTCTAACTAACAGTAGAAAGGTATCAGTATAGGCGGGAGTATACAAAGAAATACATGCTTTTTATATGCTCTAATGCAAATACTCTAATAGGTTGGAGCACTTGCATGCAGAAAGCTAGATTTGTTGTTTCTGTTTAGCTTGGTTGTCATATCTTCCCTCCTTCCAAATGATTAGCTTTGTATACTGTTGTATATAGTGGATAGAAGATCCATATATTTTCACCTTTGGGATGGCGTTATTCAGACTTCTTAATAATCAAGATTGGAATCTACAAAATATGTATTGTCTCATATTTGGCTTTACTGTTCCGGAAGTACAAAATTAGGCCCAAGATAAGGCCAGATGGTATAAAAGATACTTGATAATATAGGATAAGCTGTCCATCTGCTAAGTTTTTTTAGCATCTGTGTCCATAGCTTAGATTGTGGAGTTCTAAGGGGTGAGGTAAATTTCCTCAATTTGAATATCATGTTTGAAGCAGCCTAGAGTGTTATTAAATTGCTAATATGGCAGAATGGCATAGTGGAAATTGTGCAAAACACCATAAGATGTACATTGCGTTGTAGCTTGTTGATGATGACCTCCACGTTCATGGAAGTATGTATGGCAGAGCCATGAATCACATCTTACTCTGTTTTCGCGTCTCATTCCTCACTGCCTCTCTTTTCACATGCCCTGATTTCACATGAACAAAAGAGTCTTCTCACCACCCATCACCCAATACCAAGAAGTCATGAAGTCCCAAACAGCTGATCTCTTCAACCATGAACAACTCACTGAATCCATCATGAATACCCACGGCCTGCTGTGAATTGCCCTGACTAGATGAGATTCTCTGTTCTGGTGTGTTACCCACGTCTTTCTTTTAGGTTTTTTTTATTTAAAACCCAACTAGCCTTAACCTTTAACCCACCCTTCCTTAACCAGCAACCCACGCAATCCTTAACTTAGCATGTATAGAAGAAAATGACTTCAATTATCTTATGGTTTGGCATTTGTCTTTGTGTTTAGCTACCTTTGTGTTGCATTTATATTGGACTTTGTGATACTTTCAGTAAGCTTGATATGCTAGAAAATGTTTGAATTATGTTTATTATTTTTTATATAAAGTTGTCAGACTTTTATTATTTATATTATGCAGGTTTCATAATATATTTTATAGTTTTTAACATGGTTGTAATGCCTCTGCCATTTGCCACAATGCTGTTTGCTATAATGACATAGCAGATTTTCATCATTTATAACGCACTTCTTTGTAGAATAAGTTTTAGTGCAGATTTGGACAATAATGAAACTGGCAAACTGCTGTTTTATTGTCTCTATAACAGATTTTTTTTGTATTTCAACATCATATTAGTCTTATCAATATTTGTTGTTTACATCCCTTTTATGATCTTTCTGCTTTTCTAATATTTCTTGCCAACTGAACCACTTTGAGACTAAAGTAATCAATTCCTGCTGTTACAATATTTAAATATATTTAGTACAATGATCTAATGTAAATGGTTTCTTAGGTGTTATGAAGCAGAACTAAAGCGTGAAGAGAGAGAAAGACATCCTATTAATCAGAGGGAGAAACATACTCTTTATCCAGTAAGTAGGTCTAATTTTGACATGTAAAGCGAGTGGTTCTGTACTCGTTCATTTCTTCTTATCTTTTGTGTGTGGTTTTATAGCATTCGATTAATCATCTTAGGTCTACCTAGTTCCTATACCGAGGAACCAAGGTGTTGGACAAATATGGAGTTCTAAATTGGAACTGGTATATTGCATGTTTGGTTTTGATTATGTTACAATCAAATTTTACTTTTCAGTGAAAACTCTCTCTTTAGCATTTTTGTTTGAGGCTTTTCTGAAAGGAAAATAAGTTATTTTGAACACACCTAATCTCACGATAGATACTGATTAGAAGTGAATTTGGAAAATTCTGTCACTTGCATTGTCTTGTAGGTTGAAATTACTGATGTACCATCTGATACAAAGGACAAAGATGACATTCTTGAGAGTGAATTCTTTGACACTAGACAAGCATTTCTGAGTCTCTGCCAGGGAAATCATTATCAATATGATACACTAAGGCGGGCCAAGCATTCCTCAATGATGGTCCTCTATCATCTTCATAATCCAACTGCTCCTGCATTTGTGACAACTTGTAATATATGTTATCGTGACATAGAAACTGGTCAAGGTTGGCGTTGTGAAGTTTGCCCTGAGTATGATGTATGCAATGCTTGTTATCATAAGGATGGAGGCATTGACCATCCTCATAAGTTGACAAATCATCCGTCAATGGTTGATCGTGATGCTCAGAACAAAGAAGCAAGGCAGCTTCGAGTATTGCAGGTATTGTACAAGATTTTATTTTTTGCTCCTATGGATTGTCTTATTGCAAACAATGGGCTTATATATCAATTGTATATGTTGTATGTCAAATAAAATAGTAATATATTCATGTGAGGAATTTTGAGCATGAATTGGTATTGCGTTCGTTTATTTATTGGAACAAGTGGAACATGTAAAAACTATGTACTGTGAATTTGAGTTTGAGCAAAAGTATTAAGAATTTTCTTGAATTTGATGTTTGATGATTATCAATGACACCGAGAAAAAGAAAAGAAAAGATTGTCGATGACATGATAATTCTAATATTTTTTAAAAGGATGAAGTCCCAAATTCTTCACATCTGTTATTACATGGTATATAACTGATTATTAATTATTGAATTCTTTATAGTGGATAAGGTGTTGAGATATATAGTCCCACATTGATTGTATGAGCAACTAATGTGGAGTTTATAAGGCTTTGGGCACTCCCACCCTTTGAGCTAGCTTTTGGGGTGGTGTATCTCAAGGTTCTTTACATGGTATCAGAGTCGGGTTGAGCTCGAGCTAGCCTGGTGATTGGCTAGGAGGCGGGTCGAGTACTTTCCACTTCGGGTACTCGGTTGAGGGGGAGCATACCAATAGTGGGTTTCACACTTGAGGGGGAGATTGTTGGGACATTTAAGTGTGATGAGTCCCACATTGGTTGGTAATGGGCTAAGTGAAGAGTATATAAGTGGAAGGACCCATGAATCCCTAGCCTTAAGGTTTTGGGTTGAGACGTGGTGTCGGACCCACTTGATGTACTCGGTGTAGCTTAGCTCATTGGTGGTGGCCCCCGCCATGGGCTTCCCTCTGGACCCGCCTGACATAATTTATTTGTAGTGGTTGGTCCCTAGGGCTATTAAATGTGTCTGGCTTTTCAACCGCGCTTGTCATTAGTGGTTCTTTACATAAGGGATGAATAAAACTTGTGAATATGTTTATGTGCATATTTATACATATTCATGGACCACTTATTGCAACTAGTTTGGGATAAAGGTGTTGTTGATGTTGATGTTGATATTGATGAATATGTGCATTTTCATGAACTTAAGTTGTCATCTTTGAAATGCCTCTTATGTTTTTTAGAAGCATTTGGTCTTCTTCACATGATGTTTTAAATTTTTTTGGTTATTGCTTACTTCTCCAGTCTATATTATGTTTATGAATTTTTTGTTGGCTATTGCTTGCTTATCACCATGCTTGATGGTGTTTATGTTACTTACTTCATCACACCATGCTTGCTTGTTCCCTTGGGCTCTGATACAAATGGATTCTGTTTTTACAGCTTCGAAAAATGCTTGATCTCCTTGTGCATGCTTCCCAATGTCGTTCTGCACATTGCCAATATCCAAATTGTCGCAAGGTGAAGGGGCTTTTCCGCCATGGGATGCATTGCAAAACACGTGCTTCCGGGGGCTGTGTTCTTTGTAAGAAGATGTGGTATTTGCTTCAACTTCATGCTCGTGCTTGCAAAGAATCTGATTGCCACGTACCACGTTGCAGGTTTGTGGGGTCAGGCATTGCCATTTTACTCAAATTAAAAGATTTTGCATGTATTAACTTTTGTGTTTTTTGGGGTTAAATCAGAGATTTAAAAGAACATTTAAGGAGGTTGCAGCAACAGTCTGATTCACGGCGTAGAGCTGCTGTAATGGAAATGATGAGGCAGAGAGCCGCAGAAGTTGCCAACAATGCTGGATGAACAATTTTTACATGTAAATATGGGGCGCTTTGAAGAAATGCTCTAGACAGAGGTAGACATTAGCTTCACCTATACCCTGACAGCAGTTATTGTTTTTTGCGATTGGAATACATAGGATATACGACAGCCTTGCAGGTTCGCTTGTCTATCTCCACATAATTGTCCCAAGAGAAGATCTGAGTTCAGCCATACAGTGCTGCTGCCCTCTCTGCGAGGACTAACCAGGTCCAGCGGGTTATGAAGTGGTGTGTATGTTTTTGTGGGCCGATTTAGTGATTCTTTGATTTTGTCAATTTGTATTATGTCAAATGCCATCCTTTGGTGGCGGGTCCTAATTAATCTCAAATTTCTTATGGGAGGGAGGTTGGTATCAAGCCGTTTTTAGTTTACCCTTTCAAAAATTTACGGCATTTTGTAAAATCTTTTATTTTAAAGATGAAAGTAAATAATTAGAATTCTCGCATATGCGGCAATTCATATTTAATTTTGCTGCTTGAATAGCATCTGCTGTCTCTTACTCGTATCTGTTTTTATTAATATTCCTCTATTATTAACTGCTACGAAAGATATAATGGGAATTTTTATGAAGCTATTGCTATTAATAAATAGTCATATATCATTGGTAAATAAGAAGTATGTGATATGTAAGGAAAGGGGTATTCATGGTATTCGACTTGTATTGGTCTGAGTGGTAAGAGTTTAAGGGTCTGATTGTATTTTTATTTTTTGGGTTTTAAAATTGTTTTGTAGAATAGTTTTTTGTATTTTTTTTGTTTGAAATTTAAAAGTCAAAATATAAAAAATAAAAATAATTCAGATATATTCTATAAATTTGATTCTAAAAATAAAAAAATAGTTATAATTTTTAAAAGTTTTTTTTACAAAAGATGAGTTTTTTTTTTTTTTTTTGGGTTCAGAAAACAAAAAAACTATTTTCAGAAACAGTATTTAAACGGTGCCTAAGCTTTTTAAGAAATGGGTTTAATTTACTGTGTGCTGAAGAAGTTACTATTGAGAAGAACGTTTGGCTCTTGCATTATCGGAGTTCGGAAGAATACTTATTAATTATCGGGTGTGGAATATACTGTGAAATAAAGAGTATGTTTGAATTCTGTTCCAAAAATAATTTTTAATTTTCAGAATAAAAAAATAAAAATGCCTGTTTGATAAAAATGCCTGTTTGATAAAAATGCCTGTTCCAAAAATAAAAATGTCTGCTGAATTAGTAGTTTTCCAGAAAAACCTTGCTGCATTAAAAAAATCATATCAAATCGAATTCAATAGCTTAAAAAAAATCTTCTTTGACACAAGGAAACTAGACATTCGGGGCTTTACGTGCATATAAAAATTATTTCATTCGGAGGTCTGTAGCTCCTGGAACAGAACTCGCAAGGTACCCGATAAATCAGTACAAATTTCCCAAAAACTACCCGACTTGCAAAAATCATATAAAACCAGGCTCTCATGCTTTTGACATAAACTTATAGAATCTGAAACTAGACATCTGAGGCTTTACGTGCATATAAAGTATGTCTCAATCGGAGATCTGTAGCCCCAGAAACAGACTCGCAAAGTGCTCGCTAAATCAGTTTACAAATCAGCATTGAAAACGTTCGTGAATTGTTTTTGCAAAATATAACTAGAATCTCAAAAATTAAAAGCTGACCATAAAAATCATATAAACAGCAATTTAAGTCACTCTTCCAACAGTAGTCCATATTCCCAAAATATTACATCAATATGAGATCATAGGCCAACATCCAACAGACATAGCAGAACAGCAGCAGTCAACAGCAAATATCCAAAATAACCAAATCATCATATGCTTCTACAACTCCCTGCAATTTATAAAAATTGAGCCCCAAAAGGGGTGAGAAAAATCTCAGTAGTGTGATAGTAAAACCAGTATTGCCACAATATTAGTCTAGGTACAAAATTTCAAAACAGTCGCATCAACATTTAAATTCAGAACAAATGCTATAACATAATCAGAATGCATATATAACACCAAAATACTAATCAAGATGCGTATATAACGCCAAAGTAATGTACGTTCATAGCACTGCAGTGCACGTACTACTAGCTAACACAGTGGAGATTCCATATGGCCCCAAAGGTGAATTCCAACTGTGACCTATGCGAATTGAGCCACGGTTCTGTTTCCTGGTACCTGAGGGATGCCTACATGATGCGTGCTCAAACGTATGCTTACTTTTATTATATACTTCGGTTTCCAGAATGAATGCATAATGTTGTATGTTATGACATGATTGGCTTTACACACACATGTGAAATGCAGTTTTATGATGTGCATATGCATGACTAGATCATAATCATAATAGCATATATTTCATGTATTTTTAATACCAAGCTGCCGAATAAAAAATACTTCCCAAAGCAGAATTTCCATCATGTTAAGTCCAAGGGCATAATACAAATAACATACAACAGAATATGAATCCAAGGCAAACGTGAGCAACAATTCACTACTCCATACACTAGCTAATAGTCACAATAGGTCTCACCACCAAACACTTACCTCGGCGCTTACAAACTTTTAATCAAATCTCACCAAACAGTCCACATTTTAGGATCTTGCGCACCTAACAAATATATGTACCAAGTCAGAATTTATTACATAAACTTCCTATACATTACATAGCTTTTCCATCCTCCTAAATCCTTGATTTATGATCGGGTTCCATGTTCACATACGAAACAACATTCTTCCATAAGATTGGTTTACCAATTGTCCTCAATTGTCAAAATCCAAGGTAATCCACACATGTATGTTCGGTTTTCAATCATCACTAGGTGCTTATGATTTTCATTTAACAAAACGCTACCTTCATCATTTATACATGAGCTGATTAGATTATTCAACATGTTGTCTTCTCGAGTTATAAACACATGCAAGGCTTGAATCAAATTGGGTTTCATGGTCCTTGCACTAATTTAATTATTTTGACTTAGAGCTTATTTCACCAATAGATAATAAGTGACATAATCATGATCTTCCATGCATGTACGTTCGGTTTCTTGTCCATTAATTAGGTGCTTATACTTCACAGTTTCATAATATTTCTACATGACTTGGTGTAAGTGATTAGGGTCCTTAATATGCTGTCTTCACGGTTTTTGCATAGACAAGGCTAGATATATGATGCCAATTAATGAAACAGTCCAACATTTCGGTGAGGGCTTATTCCAAACCCCAAAATTAGTTCATAGGCTTGCATGCAAAAAGGGTTGGCTGTCCTCACACTAGGCAGAAACAGGGAAGGAGGATGACAACAATCAATTCTCCTTGTACACATACAAAATTCGAAATAGTGAAGAGAAGGAAATGGCTGGAGTTGGAACAGTGACCAAAATGCCACTGTTCACCAACTTCTTTACCTAAATGCCACGCGAACAATGTAATTTCCCAATCTGCCACGGGGGCAAGTTCGCTACCCGGTGTAGCGAACTCGGTTTGCTGACGTGTCACGTTTCTAGTGGACACCAACTTGATTTTAACCAAGTTCGCCTACATGGTAGGCGACCTTCATTTTTTATTATTATTTTTTTAAAATTTGATACTTGTTATCCATTAAAAGTGTGACACGTCTGCAAACCAAGTTCGCTACACAGGGTAGCGAACTTGCCCCCGTGGCATATTGGGAAATAACACTGTTCGCGTGGCATTTAGGTAAAAAAGTTAGTGAACAGTGGCATTTTGGTCAGTGTTCCGCTGGAGTTCTGGTCTTTACCTTCTTGTAGGGACTCCAAAATTCACCATTGGTCAAGGGGAATAGCTACCAAGGAGCGAGCAACTCTTTCACTCCTCCTATGCTCCACAACTCGGTTTGTCACTGCATGCAAGTGAGGAAGTTCCATCAAGGGCCGGACAGAGGGTGTAGGAACGATGGAGTAGATGAACATAATACCTTCTTGAACGTTGATGTGCAGCTGACCAGTACAGAAGAAGAGAATCGAAACTTGGTGATGATGTTTTCCTCTCAACTCACGGTTTTGAGGAGATGAGGGGAGGATTGCTCACGGTTTTTGTGTGGTAGGTGAGGATGAGGTGAATTTTTTTTACTTTGTGCTCTTCCCCTAAGGCTGGCGGTGTAGAAAAATGATAGTGACAAACATACAGCTTTGGGGTTCCAAGATCACACGCATAGGGAGGAGAAAGGAGCCTAAGGTGCGGCTGAGTTTGGGTCAAGGGCAGAATTGATAAACACCCAGCTTGAAGCTCCACCACTAAACGCATGGAGAGGAGAGGGTGATGTGAAGGCAGAATGATATATTTTGAATTAAAAGATACAAACAGATGAACTTTACCCCTATAAGGCGTACATGGAGAGAGGATAAGATGAGATTGAGTGTGGGGAGTTGGACCAATAAAGAAAATTGAAATCTCTTTACTTTCCTCTCATTGGCCGAAGGGGCGGCTAGGGCTGATTGCTTTTAGCAATTGACGAGAATATTACCTTATTTCATTCCTATTCTGCGCACAATTGTGAAAGGGATGATAAAGAAGAAAGTGTGATTTTCAGCCAATGGGGCATGCACTTAGAATAGACCAATAGAGAACCATTCATTCAGATTTATTAAAATAGATATAAGGAATAAGATGTATTTTATTATTCCCTATTCATTCTACGTATTAAGATTTTCTATATTATAATTAAGTTACTCCTATCCTTTTAACTAGAGTTTCAAATTCCTAAAACACATACTCACACCTAGTTATATTTAGCATAATTTTCATGGTTTAAATTAAGTCCACCCTAAACATACATAAGATCCGAGTTCAAGACAAGCCTCTATGTTTCCCACTAAAATTGATATAACTTCCTAATTTCGTGGGATGTTACACTAGTGATATGAAAGGACAAGTTTTCTCTAAAGGAAGGTGCATTTTGGGGCAAAGAATACATGGGATGAAGTGAAAGATGTAATCGTGAGAGAGAGAAAGAGAAAGAGAAAGAGCGGAGATCTAAAATATGAGGTTCTCCAATCTAAGATTTGACCCCTTCCAAACAGATAGAGGAGGAGGAGACAAGTTGAGCTACATTGACGCAATGAACAAAGACCAGCAACACAACATGTAGACCTCACATGCCCAAGAAAAGCCACACATGGCATAAGAGCGACTGGCTGCAATCGACAAATCAATGTCCTCTGAGTTGATTGGTCACCTTATTTTTTGCTATTGAAGCTCTCTAGAGTTCGGTCCTGCCTATGACAAAGTATTCTAGAGTGTAAAAGGAGCACAAAAAACCTAGAGCCCATTCAGCTTAGGGCTAGGGTTTCTTGGAACCCATAAGGTCTTCACTTAGTGATTGCAGAGGTTGAGGTAAGGTTATCTTCGTGATAGTGAGAGAGTGTCCACACACCAACCCTATTTTCTAGTTGAAAGATAATCTGAAAGATCTACCACTAGCCAGCCTCAAGGAGATTGTTCATGCAGAGGAGAGCAGTTCATGAAGGGGAATTAAAAACGAGGAGATACTGCACAGATCTGCACCACAAGAGGTAAACATAAAATGATGATGATCCGTCGCATCCCAAACCGCAATGGTTTAAATGCTTTCGTAGATCCAATAATTCTTACAATTGGTATCAAAACTGGATTGTTGTTCGAATGTGGATCTAGTTTTGATTAACAATTTTCATGTAATTAGTTTGCTTCGTAAAATATGGCACATAGGATTCTATATTTGTTATTATATATTGGCATGTGTATCTTTTATAATTCTTTTTATAAAAATTGATGCTTTTATTTGGTTTTTGGTTTTAATCCATGGTAGAGATTTGGTTGTATTTTCTTGGGTTGTAACAAGGAGGATAATCCCTTATGATTAGGTTTCCTCGATTTTTATTTCAATTAATGTATAATTTTTCATTGTATTACAAAATTGTAATGAAAGAATATCAAGAAGATGCAAAAAGAAGCACGTTCGTCACTGTTTTGGGTATGTTCGTGATCATCCAGTGGCCAATCTAAGAAACCAACCACATGGGGAGAAAGAGGACAGGAAATTGAACATGAATACGACTAGATCTGGCCGGGAGGAACCTCCACGTGCCAGTGCATATGAGCGCGTGAAATGTCTGTTCAGGGTGATTCCGGTGGCTGTAGCTTCGTCTCTTCATAGCGGTTCTGACCCTTAAGTTTCGTGCGGAGATAAATTTGGGTGACGGCTCAGTGGACGTAACCATGGTTATCAAAATCGCGAGTTAACTCGTAAAATCGTACGATTTTACGAGTTTACTTTGTTTGGCGAGTTAAATCGGTACTAAAATCGAAATTCTGAGTAAACTCATTAAAATTGCGATTTTACTGTGCAAAATCGCAAACTCGTACGATTTGGGACGAGTTAGCGATTCATGGGTAGTGATGGCAAAAAAACAAATTTGGACAAAAAATCAATTTGGCCAACCCAGTTTACTCAATAGCTATTTTCTATAAAAAATAAACCCTAACTTTGAGAATTTGATGAACTTTGTACTCTAAGCACTTAGTCTCTAAATTTTTTGTTATGAGTTTGTGTCTTTTTATTTATAGGGTTTTATTTTTCTTATGTTGCATGAGACAAGTTGTCTCATGCAAGACAGAAAAAGTGAATGGAACCCACTAAAAAAGAAGAGAGAGAAAATAAAAAAACGGGTCCCACCCACTTTTTGTGTGTTGTATGAGACAACTTGTCTCATGCAACATAAGAAAAATAAAACCCTTATTTATAATGTTAGTTGGATATTATTATATTTATTATATATTTTTAAAAGTAAAAACTTACGATTCGTGGCGATTTTACGATTTACGATTTTACTATCCCCTCACGATTTTACGTAAAATCGCGAGTTTGACAACCTTGGACGTAACGCTAGGGTTCTTGAAAATGGATTTAGAGTTTCTTGTCAAAGTTTGATATTTTGGGCCTTTGGGCCCATGGTTACATAAAGGGACTTGAAACAGAACCTACAGACTGAAAGGAATAAGGAAATGGGCTGAAGATATTTTTTATTTTATTTTTTTGTAATTCTTCTTTATTTTTTTCTCTAGGGAATCATGGATTAACGTTTAATTTATAATTGATTTTTTTTTATGAATACATGAATTATATGATTGATATCATGCTTGATGTAATAATATGCCGTAGGTGGTGTCATATTGATATATAACTTATTAATTACATGAGCATGATGATTGTTATGTTTATACGACTAGATTAAAAATCATTATGGTAATTAATTCATATTTTGAAATTTAAATGTAATGGTTGTTACATTTGATAGACTAGATTAATGGTTATTATGACATTAATTCTAATTTTTGAAATATGTGCATAACGAATTTAATAATTTAATGATCGTTGTGGTAATTATTTTGATTTCAAATTATCCTCATAAATGGATTTTATTATGATTCCTATAATCTAGATTAATAAATAAATCAATTTTTAGGATAATTTAAATTTAGAAAAATAAATAAAAAAATTGAGAGAATTATTTATTTTGTGAGAAAATAGTTGGTTTGCTAAAATGGCCATGTGTAAAGCACACGTTGTCCATCATGATCGGATTTTAGGACCTTAATGATTTAACAAATTTAGTAAAGTATTGTACGACCCATCGTCAATAATGCTTTGATGCTAAGGATAACTTTTGAAATTAAATAAAGGATACTCTCAATTAAACAATTATTGGAAAATGGAAAAATTGCTTATATTGAATGGAGGAGATTTAAATAAAGAAATTAACTTAACCTCCAAGCGCACTATAAGACCATTAATAAAATAATCATGTGAAGCCTTATCGGATTAGCATGATTAGATTTTATTGGACCTAAATAATCATGGAAGGAGATTTAAATTAAGAAATTAATTTAATCTCCAGGCGCATTGTAGGTCTATCAATAAAATAATCATGTGATGCCCCGACGGATAAGCATAATTGCATTTTATTGAGTCTTAATAATTTTAAAATTTAAATAAAGTGTTGTTCGGCCCGATGTCGACAATACTAAGTTATTAAAGACAATTTTGAAATTAAACAATGAATTTTACATTCAACAAAGCTTATGAAAATTGTAAATAAAAATATTGAATGTGTGAAGGTTTTAAGTTAAGTAATTAATTTTAAAACCTAGGACTCCATTGTGGATTCATTAATAAAATGGTCATCTGATGCCCCAACGGATAAGCATGGCCGAATTTTATTTGATTAGACCTTAATAATTTCAAAATTTTAGTAAGGTATTGTACGACCCGACGTCGACAATACTTGGATACTAAGAATAAACAATGGTTAATTACATTCAACTTTGGTAAAGTTATTAACCCTCCCGATGAGGCTCTGGTAATGGCACCGAAGGCTCAAATAAAGATTTTAGTTTTTACAAGTGACTTGCCCAACGTAAGCCTTGTAAAGAAAACTGAATGATTGTTAACAATAAATAAAAGTAGTTATGAGAATCTACTTGCACTTAGTTTGTTTATTGCATTATTTGTTTGTAATTGTGTGCCTTGTATGTTTTTCAGAAAATATCTTTCTTCAATCCCTTAGAAATGATTTTGAGTCAAAAATTCTAGATGGTACCAACTATGAATAAGTAGAAAGCAAACCTTGATATTTTTCTAAAACATAAAAGCTGAATTTTGTCCTTACCATACCAAAGTCATGGCCCTTGTAGAGGGCATGTCTAAGGAAACTAACATGCAATACTCAGATTGGGAAATGGTAGATATGGTAGTTCGCTACTATGTTCTTGTCAGTCTTTCAAAACACTTGTAAAGACAAGTGTACATGGTTAAGAGTGGAGTAGAGATGCTTCAGACTCTTAATGACATATTTGCTGCATCTAGCAGCTCTACTAGATAGAATGTAGTCAGTGTAGTTTTTGCTAAAAGTTTTGTTAAATCCTAGGAAAAATCCAAGGAAGGTAAAAAGAACAAAATGACTTGGTTACCAATTATCAAACCAGTTACTATAAAGAAGCCGCAAGGTAAGTGCTTCAAGTGTGGACTGAAGAGACACTAAAAGAAAAAAATTGCCCAGAGGTGACGAAAAGAACTAGATATGGGTAAGTTAAGTTTTGGCTAGTGGATGAATCAATTATTCAGGAACCACTGATAATGTTTGCTACTTTTTGTAGTAGTTCAAACATGGCATGTCTGTCAGCGGTGAACAAAGAAATTTTAAGCTTGTAAATGGGGAACTTGTTTATGCATTAGCAGTAGGACGAGTTATTTAAAGGACTTTGGTTTTAGGTGACTATTTATTTGTTCTGAATTGAAAGAGGAATTCAATTATTGTTAGTTGTTTGACAATTCAATTGATTCCTCAGTAACATTTTGAAGTTCATCTTCGTCTTGTTTGTTCTGGTACATTATTTAAATAGTCTTTATTACCTATGTCTTATACCCCATTGAATTTGTTATGTTGAATGAAAGGGATGACGAACAAGAACATTCACCAAAGAAATAAAAGTTTCAAATGAAACATATCTTTGATCTTTGTGATTAAGTCAGATTACCACAAGTAGAAAACATAGTTTAGTTAAAAGAGGGACTAAAAGTTCCATAGTCTTAGAACTAAAAGTTACATATAAGTCCAATTTGGAAGGTAAAATGGCCAAGCAATCTCATAAGATCAAAGGGATTTATGCAACTATTCAACTAGAATTGGTACACACTTCTGTATGTGGACCAATTAGCGTTCAAGCCAGAAGAGATCATGATTACTTCATTATATCAATGGTTACTCTGGATTTGGACAGATAAACCTAGTGTGCCATAAATCTAAAGCTTTTGGAAAATTCTAAGAGTTGTAAGTCTGAGACAGAAAAGTATCTAGTTGTAAGTGTTGGATACCTGTCTGGTAAGTTCAAGTCTTACCTGATTTAAGAGGGGATAGTTTTTAAAACAGTTAACTCTAGGAACATGTTAGTTGAATGAGTTGCAGTATGCAGAAATCAATCATTTCTAAACTTGGTGAAGTCCATGTTCAGTTATTCATCCTTTCCAATGTCATACTGGGGAGATGCCTAGGAGAAGAAAATGTACCTTCTTAACTTGGTTCCGTCAAAATTTGTTGTAAAGACACCTAAAGAATTATGGAAAGGGTGCAAATCGAGTTCAAACCATATTCGGATTTAAGGTGCTCCAGCACACAACCTACAACAGAGATCAAATAAGATGGGATCTTGTACTGAAAAGTGCATATCTTTTGGCTCCCTAAGAGAACCAGGGATAAGATCTTATTTAATCCAAAGGACAAGATGATCTAAGTGAACACTCACATGATTTTCTTAGATGAGGACTAGATGAGAAATTATAAGCTCTTAAATAAGGTTATTCCCAATGAGACTTATATGAGATCAAAAAAGTTTAGGATCTCTAGAAGTTCCATTCTCTGTTCCTTTGATTGTTCAAAGAGGGAAAAGATATACCTCTAGGTGAACAAACACGGGAACCATAATTGAAAATTTAACATGATAATAAATAAGTGAAACTAGTAGAAATATTAGTATCACATGTGGAAGAACAATGTTAAACACATAATATGTGGATCCTCAAGAAATTGAAGATATACCATTTGACCCAATCTTGGATCTACCTATAGATACTCAGGGTCTAGTGCGGTACATTTGTAGTGAGCGAGAACCTTGTTTACTTTCAAGTTACCACTAGTTACGATAATGCACTAGAAGATGTTGTTGATTAAGTGTGCTCAAGCTATGAACCATAAGATGAAATACTTGTATTTCAACTCCATTCGGTACCTAGTAAAGGCATTAAGAGGAGTAAGATCCACTAGGTGCATGTGGACCTAAAAAGCAAAGAGAGGATGAACAGGAAGGTGAAAAACTTCAAAGCTAGTTTGGAGGCAAATTTTGCCAGATGTCGTGCTTGAGTCTATTCAGATTCTCTTAGGTGCTGTTTGGTTGAGGAGATCCTGTAATTTCCCTAGGCAAATCAACTTGGAAATCCACTTTGTCTTTGTTTGGTAGACATATTTGGCAACGTTGCCCATCTATGCCATTTGCATAGCATTTCCCATTTAGTCGATGAAAGCTAGGCATTGGCACTGTTGAGAAAGAGATCTTGGACGTGGGTTTTTGTCGATAGCCGTGTAAATTGTAAAATGCAAAATTAAAGCAACCAAAAATACCCTTCATGCAAATTGGTGGCTTAACTCCAGCAAGAGCAAGTACTGAAGCAGGTAGAGTCCATATTCCATCCGCACATATCAAACCAGAAGCTACAGCTGGTCCAAAAGCATCAGCCTTGGCCTTATTAATCTTTTCCCACACATATAATATCAGACTTCCAACACACATGTCAATGGCAAAGTAAAGCCGTATGTAGAAAGGTATTGCCATGGCCATACAAGGAGAAATCACACAGCTCATTATTGTGCCAAATATTTGGTTCACAAACATGGAACGTGGTGAAGCCAAGGTAAGGTAGCCAGTCTTAAAATCATGCATCAGATCAAAGGCTATGAAAACAATGTTCATCATCACACCACAGGCTGCAAGGCTAGCAAGAACTCCACCATGTGATGCACCTGCCCATGCTCCAATTGTAAAGATGGCATGTACTAAAATATTAATATCTTCAAAAAATGAATTGCTCAACTTCGTACTTTTACTTACTGAAATTTCAATCAGTTAGCAAGAACTTTGCCATTCCTACCCTTACTAGATCCATTTTTCTTTTTCTTTTTCATGTTTCTCTATGATTTACAATTTTTTTATTTTCCCAAAATTTTTAAAAACAGGGATATTTTTGTAATTGTCACTTATTTCTCCATCTATATTTTACCTCAAACCAAACATAGACTTTATAAATCTTACTTAATTTGCCCGGTAAATTTTTTTCCAACCAAACAACTTTTTTTACACTTTCCTACCAAACTCATTTTCCAACCATTTCCATATCAATTACATTTCCCTAGTATTCAAAAAATTTCTCCTCAACCAAACGCCCCCTTAGTCATTGCTATAAATCTCAATTATGAGATTTTATTTTAGGAGTTGAATGTCAGCATATCTACATACAACAACCAAAAGGGTTTATAGCAAATGGACAGGAACACACGGTATGCAAGTTGCAAAAGTCTATTTAATGGGCTTAAGCAAGCATTTAGTTCTTGGAACATCAGTTTTGATCAGGTTACCAAAATTTTGATTTTAAGATAACCTTGATGAATGATGTGTATTTGTATGTAAAGGATCCAACGAGAGGCAATAGCTTTTCTGGTACTTTATATTGATGATATGCTCCTTATTGGAAACAACGTGGAGATAATATCAAGCATAAATAGTTGGCTAAGTTAGTGTTTTGATATAAAAGTACTAGGGAAGCCCATTATACTCTTGGTATAAAAATCTTATCAGACTGGAAGAATAAGTTGTTGGCATCACCTTATGCTACTTACATTGACAAAACTCTTGCCAAAATTCTCCATGGTAATTCTAAGAGGGGAATTATGTCTCTCAGACGTGAAATTCATCTTCATAAAGAGTAACCTCTAAAGACTCCTGCTAAGGAAGAATGCATGAGTAGAATACCTTATGCTTTGACAACAGGTAGTCTCATGCATACCATGTTAGGTGTTAAACCAGACATCTGCCACGTAGTGGAGTAGTGAGACGTTACTATTCTATACCTAAAGGAACACTAGATTATAGTTAAACATGTACTCAAGTATCTTCAGAGAACGAGAGAAATATGCTGGAATATTCTAGTGGGAGTCTTGAAAAGCTGAGCTTTCACAGATTCAGTTTTTCAATTGAATATTGACTCAAGAAAATCGACCTCGAGCTATGAGTTTTTTTCACTAAACTAGAATAGTATTAGATGTGAATCTTGCAGACCTAGTTACTAAGAGTTTTGTTAACTCTCCCAAATGAAAGTTAATTTGGTATTTTTTATGATGAATTTGCTGCATAAATTCCATATAAGTTGTCTTGTTGGCATGATAATTGAGTTAATTGTTGCATATTTATGAATAATTGCTTTGAGATGACTAAGTATGGAAAATGAGACAATATTCCTTGATTTTGCGTAAGAAAAGATGATTTGTTGAGTGTTTGACTTTGAAGGAAAAATTGACGCCTGAATGCTGTAGCAGAGAAGCTGACGAAGTAATGATATAACAATCGGTACAACATGACAGCGAGGACAAGGGAACAACTGAAATTCCAAAATTCAAAAGTTAGTTATTCCCCAACAAATAGATAAAGCACCAACAAGCAGGGATCAAGGACGTTCTTGAAGATTGATTCTTATCCCAAAATCCCAAAGGTCAAGGACAACAAACTCGTATTTAGTCAACAATAATATTGGCACAAGAAGATCAAGCTCTTATCCAATCAAGTGTCAATAGCCCAAGAAAATAAGGATAAGATAAGGCTGCAGCAACACGATTCATGGAATTTCACTCCTAAAGTGAGACCCATTTATCCAACCACTTTTCCTATTTAAAGAGGAGTCCCCCACGGATTCCACAAGTAAGCCACAGGTTGAAAATTTGGGAAGCAAGTCAGGAGAAGAGTCGAGAAGTAAAGAAAGAGGTCAGAAAGGTAACACCTTATCGCGTTTTATAGAGAGAAAGTGAGATTATTGGATGAAGAACAGCTGCTGAAGCGTTGTTGGAGTAAGACTGTGACAGAGTTTTACAATAGCATTCTTTTCATCTTCTTTTTTGTTTCTCCATGAGTTTTTTCTTCCTTTTCTCTGTTTTCTTTAATTTCATCATGGGCTAATTTGCTATGTAGATTAGGTGATAAAGTACTTATGCTGTAACATTGAGATGTAAGCCTAAACTTTGTTTTTATTAATGTTTAATTAGTTTATTCAACGAGTTTACTTATTCTTATTCATGTATGCATGTCAAGAGATACATATATGATATTGAGGAGGTTGAGGCCGAGAGGTTTCCGAATCCAGACCCTTGTTGAATTGTGTGGATTAATTAGGTTAAGAAAAACTTGATTAAGTTGTGGGTAGAGAGATCATTCACACCACATAGCCTTTGAACTTGAACTTTAACAATTCAGTAATTAGTTTGGCCATAGAGATGTGAAATTAGTTATTGGGTATATATGTTAGGTTGGCCAAAAACCCCAACATACTTTAGTGTTCGGTTACTAATTAAGCATTGATATATCATCGTTATAGCATCGTTACAATATTGCTGTATCAGGAAAATTGAACCTGACCTATATCTCATCCATCACCTTAATACCTTTGAAATTAGTTTACTGCTTTCTTTGTTTTAATTTCTATTATTTTATAAACTCAATCATCAAAATCAATCGTTTTTCCTATTTTCTTTACTTGAATATCTCAAACTTTATAACTTATCTCCGTGGGAACGATACTTGGACTCATACATCCCTTTATTACTTGTGACACATGCACTTGCGTATTTGTGTGGTTGATTTATTGATTACAAATTGCACAAAAAGTTTTCTTGAACTTGTGTTCAAGAGGCATGTTACTTATTTGGATCTTGGGAGGATCTCATACACGCATTAAGCGAGTGAGAGATATTGTGTTCATTGTTTGGAGTAAGACAATGAAATAATGTAATCATTTTCTGAATTTTACAAATGAGATATTATTCATTGATTAGTGCATAAAATTTACAAACATTAAGGTCCAGATCTATTATGAAGTATATGGTCATTTGGATATGTTCATAAAGGACATGATCATAGGTTCTCACGATTGATGAATTGGTTCACAACTGTTAAATAAAGTTAGGCTTTTTTATCTAGGCTGCAATATTTTATGAAATGGTTTTGTTTGAATCATTGTAAAGTATTTGTGTGAATTAACATTCACATTGAAATGATCAACGAGAGATTTAATTAAAGTTATTTTTCTGTCATAAGGTATCAAATCTCCAGATAACTATAGTTATGTAATTGCTCTTAAACTTGAGTTTATTATAAATAGGTAATTGAATAATTCTCATTCTTTGATTTACCAACGGGTGATGTTCAATCTTTTGACTGCTAATAACTCGATATTTTGGGAGTGAGATTAATTGATTATCGGTATTTATGAGATAAATAACATGGAATTTGTAGAATATATCCCTTTGATATGTTTCGGTACTTGAATATTGAAGACATTGACTAGTGCAAGTAATCCATTAGAGAAACTATCATAGTCAAGGGAATAAATAATTGATTGAGTAACATAAAACTCATCTAAAAGCTCAAATTGTTATGTAAAGGTCACTTGAATGGTTTTATATATCACTTCTCTAATCCACCCCCTCACACACAAGAGCTCTTTGGCCTTAAAATGTAGAGAATATATGTACTCATCACACCAAGAGCCTGATAGAAGATTAAAACTCTAAAATTGAAACATGTACAAAATACTGAAAGCTTCTACCGATACTCGTTCCAATAGAGCCTTTATTATAAAATTGGGATCAAAATCATGGCTACTTTGTATAGACTCTGGTATCATGTGAGATAAACGAGCGAAGTATATTTCATCTATTTATACAAATGTGGGAGATTAAAATATATATGCACACTCTCAATCAATGAAATGAAAAGTAGAACCAAAAAAGCTGACGTGTTAAGCTCTGCTTCACTTTTAGCTTTGTGTTCGCACTTGCATGCCAATTTTTAAAATAAATAAATAAATAATTAATTAGTTTTAAATAAATATAAATTCAAAATTAAATTGTTGGTGGCAAAAATCTAATTAATGTCCCACTATCATTTCTACAATGAAATTATAAAGTTTTTAATTGAAAATTATTAGAAAGTTGAAAGTCTGTTAATGATATTGGAAATTATACTACCTAAAAAAAACTTTTTAGTTCCTCCCCTTTCTCAATTACTCTTATAAATACCAAATTTCAAAATAGCATCTTTATTTTCCCTCACAGCACCTCTCTCAGCTCTGATTCTTCACCCAAACCCCATCTTTTCCTTTCCCCTCATTCACTCTCATTATATTTCTCATTTTCTTGAACATTATTCACGGACCCGGTTACCTCTTTCAAGTCAAAGAGGAAGCAAGATGGAATCTTTAACAAAGAAGGGATTAGACTGAAAAATTACTTGAAACAGCTCTAGCAACACCCTTTGAGAACCAAGGTCCCTCTTCTTCATTTATAACTGCATTTATCTCATTTTTAATTTCCTTTTACATGGCTTGCTTTCCTTGCTTCTTTTTTTTCATCCATTTTCATAGTCCATTTGTTTTGTTAGTCCTAAAAGAGCTACCTTTAATGGTTCAGGTAATAGATTTATCGTAGGTGGCTAGCGACTAGCGTCATGGAAGAATTTATAAGAAACATTCTAAAGGTCTAACCTTGCACGCGAAAGTTAGAACCTTTGAGAAAATTTCAAAAGCCAGATTAAAGCTCTCTTAGTTCATACCACTAAAATTTCTCATGGATAAGATGTATGTTAGACCCATGAAAGGTGTCATTTTTCTTTAATTATTCCCTACATGGATTCAGTTTAACTGTCCTCTTTTGTTTGATACTATGCATTTTTTTTTCTAACAGGTTTTTGCGGATTTAGGTTGAGAATTTTCATCTTCCTGCATATTGCTTGGTAGATTGTGATCCCTATAACTTTGGCATCTTAACCACTTACAAATTTGGTTCAATGGTTAGTATTTGTAAGTTTATTAATTCATAAATACTTCAATATTTATAACTCTAAAATGTTATGAATGTGAAGTGTACATGATTATTTAATGGATTGAATCTCTTTCTCATTTTATGCTTATGTTTTAGGGGAATCAATGAGTAAAACACGAAAAATGTATAATGGTGGAAAAGGAAAAGATCAAGGCTTTATAACAGTGAAAACCAACAATCTACCATGAAACCAATATCATCAATGAAATTAGGGTTAAGAAGAAGAAGAACAGTTTATGAGTATATTAGGTGGAAGATGAAGATATGGGTTACCTTCTTTTGGTTTTTCGATTTTGCAGCTTCCCATTTTCTTTTTTTCTTTTTTCTTTTTTTATATGCTCCATGCAATTGTGGCTTCATAATAACTAAAAGGATATATTATTATATATCCTTTCCTTTTCTTATTTTTTTATCCAGTGAACATAATTACTAATATCCTTTTTATATTCAAAAAAAATATTGATTTTTTTTCTGTATTACTTTTACGATGTATCCTTTGCATATCCTTTTTTTTTTCTCCAGCAAAATTAAATAATATTCCAAACTTATTTTGGTAAAACTTTCAAAAAATTAATATGATTTAAATGTGAATAAAGTATTGAAATTCCAAAAATATCTCATAATAAAGGAAAATAACTTTTGAAATTGTGCAAATAACCTAAAACTTCTGTTTATTTATTATTTTTGTTTCTTTATATTTTCATCTTCTCAAGCTCTACTTCTGTAATATTTAAGTTAAAATTTGAAATATGAATTCCATTGTTTAGTTTAAAATAAGAAATTGTATAAAATAAAAATACATATTAAATAAAACACATGCAACCCAAAAATGTGATCCAAGTAATGCATCAAATGGGATATCGTTTAGAATTTCTATTGTAAACCTGAATTCCTTGAGAATTTCAAGGAATTCCTATTCTAATTCTGATTGCATGGAAAATTTCAAAGGTCACTGTAGATGTTTTCAAAACACAAAGTAATTATATTACAAGGAGTTTTTTAACAGTTAATGAAAATAGAAGTAATTAATATACCTGCTAGGAATAAGTCATTTACTGTGTAATTGCTGATGTTATTAATGAGTTGCCAATTCGATGAGTAAAAATAGGAAATCGTTAATCCTAAGATGAATAGAATCCTTATAAAAAATAGGAGTTGCCAATGCTCATAATGATAAGATGGAAAAAAAATAATTAAATGAGATATAGAATTTAAAAACACAGATGAATGAAACAATATTTTTTTAATTCGATTTGAAATAGTTAGTGCGAGAGTTCAACATTAATTAGTGGCAGAGAGGTGCATTAATATTTCACTTCTTTTTTAAAATTCGAAATTTGAAGATATAAATGGGAAAAGATTTTAACATATTTTAGTGGGAGACAGCTGTATTAAATTCCCACTATTTTCTACTTGTGAATTGCTAACCCTCGTCTTAAAAATCATTGAATGCTTTTTTCTATAATTATCGAAAAACCAAAAGACCAAAATAAATTGCTGAAGTTTTTCCTATATATATATATATATATATATATATATATATACATATATAGGAAAACCAAAACCATAACTATCAGAAAACCAACATATGTTTAGAAAACATGCAAGTAAAAAATATGGAATCTTAATTATATCAATGATATCTTTCTGTATTGTTTGCAATTTTAAATTTTCAATTTTATAAAGAAGAGTAAATACCTTTTTTGGTCCTTAGCAAATTTTATGATGCCCGCTTTAGTCTTGAGCAAATAAAAGGCTATTCGTGGTTCCTAAGAAATTCAAAATGGACCCAGTTTAGTCCTTTTGAGGGACTAATGTGGGTCTTTTTTGAATTTGTGAGGGACTTCGATTTCAATTAAATGGGTCCATTTTGAATTTCTTAGGGACCATAAATAGCCTTTTTATTTGCTAGGGATTAAAGCGAATATCGTGAAATTTGCTTAGGACTAAAAATGGTATTTATTCTAAAAAAAACTTAAACAAACATATAGAATGGAAATTGAAAAGGTAAAGAAGGTCATTAGTTATGCCATTCAAGTAAAAGCATTAAATCCGAGATGATTAAAAAATGATGATAGCCAAAAACGTTTGGAATTTTAATGTTATTAATGATGGCCTTCTGTATTATTTGGAATTTAAATTTTTAAATTTTTTTTTAAAAACCACCCTAAAAAAACAGATTGAATTTTATTTGAAAACCATTAATGTAGGACATTATTTTGTGCCATTCCAGTAATTAAATGCATTAAAAATAAGATGATTAAAAAATGATGATAACTAAAAAAATTTGAATTCTAATGCTATTAATGATTACCTTCAGTATCATTTGGAATTTTAATTTTTGTATTTTAATAAAAAACTTAAAAAGACAGATTGAGTTGAATTTGAAAACCATTAATGTCGGTCATTAGTTCAATAAGTTTGATTTTGCTAACCAGTATCAGTATTTTATAGACTAGTTTAATATTTCTCACTACTTAATTTCTGCATTTGAAATTATTAAGGATATTAATAATATGGGGTAGGATATTGTAAGGATCAAATCAAGACCGTCGAATCAAAAAACCAATCTAATGGGTGAAATTATTGGTAGTATTCCAACTTAGTTATTAAAGTATCCTGCCCCTAATAATATTTATAATTATGTCTATTTGAAAAAAAAAATATTTAATTTTTTTTTTATTTTAATTTTAAACTTGACAGGTGGTAAAAGAGCTCATTATTCAATATTTCTGTAGTGAGAAAAAAAATATATGTAATAAATTTAAATTAAATATAATAGATTACAGATTAAAAGAAAAAAAATTAAATTATAAAAATATATGTATAGTTGATAAAAAATAATTTAAATTTGAAATTAAAATGAATAAATAAGAAATGACATATTTATACTTTAAAAGAAAATAAATTAAAAATTAAACTTAAAAAAATAATTCAAAAAGAGAAATCTTCTCTTAACAAAATTTCGGGCATTTTTTTGAAATCTCAATACAACTTTTTTTTTGGGTAGATAATACAACTTTATTGCAGCACGAAAGAGAAAATTAAGAATATACATATATTTCACAGCACGTTTTAAATATATATATACAACCAATATAAAAAAATATCATAAATTAAAAAAGATAAGAAAATTAATTTTTTAAAAATATGTATAATTAATGGGATCATTTTTTCTGTAGTCAATGTAGATAAGTTATCTATATTGAGCAGAAAATGACATCATTTTGGGGAAGAAATCAAGGTATTTTATAATTATAATTTATTTTATGGTTATAACAGTATTTCTCAATATAATTTTTTAATCTTTCAACCCAAAATGATGTCGTTTTGGGAGTAAATGTAAATAACTTATCGTAGAAATATTAAAGCCATATTTAATACAAAAGAACTTAAATAATATATTTTAAATAAAAAAATTAAAAATAACATTAATCATTATGTAAAAAATAAATTAAAAAATGTAATCATTAAAATATAAATTTTAATTAATATATACGAAATAAATTAAACATTCATTCTTTTGATATAAGAGTGTAATTAACTCAATTTCTTATGAAGTAAATGAATAATTAGAAGCTATTACTTAGAGAATATACACAACCTTCTATGCATATTTTCCACTACTTTTGATATGAAAAATTGTTAAATCCATTTATAATATAAGAAAAATATTTCTGCAGTTACTGCAGATAAGTTATTTGCATTTATTCCCAAAATGAGGTCGTTTTGGGATTGAAAAATTAAAAATAATAATTATAAAGACTATAATAACCCTGAAATAAATTAAATTACTAAAACATCATTATGTCGTATTGGACTTACTGCAGATAACTTATCTGCAGTGACTGCAGAAAAAGTGAACCCTTATAATATATGTTATTATGATTATTGGGTGGGAAAAAAATTTAATATTTAAAATTCAAAATTTTTAAATTTGAATTTTTAACTTGATAGGTGGGAAAAGAATTCAGCATTTAATGTTTCTGTAGTGGAAAATATATATGTATATATATATATATAATAAAATTAAATTTTAATAATTTTTCAAAGTTATATGCGACTTTAAGATATAAATCACGCATAACTTATTATTTTCAACTTCTTTAATATTTTAATTAAGTATAATAAAAAATATTAGTGAATAAAATACAATATTGAACTATTCATGTTTTTTGAGAATTAAAAACATTTAGTGATTATTTTAATTTTTGTTCAAAACAAGCAGAAGGAAAAGTTCAAGGTTTTATAAGAGTACGAGCAAACAATCTACCACGAAACCAACATCATCAATGAAATTAGGGTAAACAAGAAAAAGAACGGTTTGTGAGTATATTATGTTAAAGATGAAGATATGGGTTACCTTCTTTTGGTCTTTCGATTTTGCAGCTTCCCATTTTCTTTTATTTTTTATTTTTTTATTTTATTTGTACATGCACGGTAAGAACCCGCACCGTTAATTTAGGAATTTAATTAATTGATTATGATATTAATGAGATAATTCCATAATTGGCCCTAATAATTATGAGAAGACTTAAATAATTATGGTAAGTGGTTAATAATGTGGAAAGTCGCTTTTCTGACGAAAAGTGCAGATATCGTTTCTACCTCACGGTATGAATGCGTATCGATGAAGTAGCCCAGAAAATTATGAAAAGTATGTATATATTACTAGAGTAATATATAGGACTAGTCTAACAAGTTTGGAGTAAAAATAATGAGAATTGGTGTCAGAACTGATACCGACCACGTAAAAGCGCGTACCGAAAAAGTGTTGCGAAAAATAAAATAAAAATATGACAAATCTTAGAAAAATGGCTAGGTTCAAAATTCTAAGTTTGGGATTAAAAACGCTAAGCGAAGCTATTAGTGCTAATACAGTGTGATTAAAATTAATTAGACTATATATTTGAGGGTACAAGTTTCTAGGTTAGAAACTTAACATTCTCTACGTGAGTTTTGCTGACCCTTGGCTGCTGCCACCTTTCCTTCACCTTTCCACCTTCATCTTCTCCATAGAAACCTCAAAGTGATCACCTTTGATCATTGTTTCTTCACCAAAACACCATGTCTTGGGGTGTGTTAGCATTGGGTGGTTGAAAGGCTTGTCTTTGCTGAGTTATAGCTTCTGTTTGGGAGAGTGGGGGTGCTGACTTCTTGGGTTTGTGTGGTGGGAGTCATTTACTTAGCATTTGTGACTCCAAGAAGTCATTTTGTGAAGCAAGGAATCATTTCGATTGCTCATTTTCGTGGCTCTTCGTTGGCAGCGTTGTGGAGTGGCATTGGAAGCTCCATGCCATTGCCTTTCTTTTGTTTTAAAAGCTTGGTAAACTTTCCCAACCTTGATCATGAGTTTTCCTTGTTAAAAGAAGAGACTTGGCATGTAATATGAGTTGTATAGGTAACCAACATAAATATGAACCTAAATGTGTATAAAATTGCATGCTTGGACGTTAAAATGAGTTAAAAGTTGAACCTTGGGAGTGATATTTCGTGAATTGCAGAAACTACATTCTGTCGCGAAATATCCGGATATGATATCCGGATATTGATATCCGGATATGATAACCCGATATGGGGTTGTAGATATCCAAATATGATATCCGGATATTGATATCCGGATATGGGGTTGTAGATATCCGGATATGGTCCCGACAAATATTCGAATATTCCAGGAATTTCGAGAGTGTCACTGTTCTGTTTGGACAGAATGGTATTTTTGGGTTTGTGGACCCATGATTGGTTAAGTTGAACCTCTGTAATAATTAACTAAGTCAGAATCAAAGTGATTAAAGGCTTATGGCTTTGTGAGGAGCCTAAAGACATTAAACAAAGAAGAAAATGTTGTTGTTATGTCTTGAACTATTAGATGATGAATGTTGATATGATTGTTGGTATAAAGAGACTGTGAGAGTGCTGTTTGTGGACCTTGGACTTGGTTGGATAGTTAGCTTGTGAGGTAAGCTTTCGTATCCTCGGTTTAGCCATTGTTGGTTCCACCATACTCCATGGAGGAATGGTTTATATGCATGATGTGTTTTCATGTATTGATATTTGAAATGTTGTTGAGCTGTTATGTGCAAGTGCTTCATTATATGCATGTGTTGTGCCACCTATACGGTTAGCCTGAGTATGTGGAGACATACAATAGGGTGATTCTTTGGGTGGGTGCAAGTGGTGTCTTGCACTGATTGTAGGTTATATACATATGTAATTCCTGCATTTCTCTGGCCAGTACTTAACTTTTTTCGCGGTCCTCACTGTTTTGACAATACCCCAACAACCATTTCTTTCCATTACTGTCACTACTCTTATCATTTCATTGTTTTCTTGGCTTTCACCCAACCACATGCTTTCTAGTTTCAAAGGCACTTTGTCGTATCCTACAATTCCGATTCACATTAAATTCTATACTCATTTACTTTATTTTTCCTTGTCACGTGTCTTCACCTCTTTTTAGGTACTCACAACTATATCTTTCTCTTTGTGATACGAAACTAGCAATACCCATACTAGTTTATATTTTCGATTAGCCCTATAAGGTCTTTCGACCACAAATACTCACGAAATTTTTCCATCTACAAACTCATATTTATAATTTACACTCATTGTTAAACTCTTTATTAGCTTAACCATCTCAACTTTACCAACTTAACCAGCTCAACTCCATACTTAGACCTCTCACAGTCTAAACACAACACTCATTAATGACTTTCGTATCAAAGGTCTTATGCCTAAGGTTTTCACCAAGTAACCATTTTTACTCATCATCCTGTAACAATATTATAGATTCAACATCATTTTTCATTCATTTATACCCTCACTTCTTCATTATCGACATTTTTATCATGGATGTCCACTTTAAAATACTATAAACTCACAGCTTCACTAACTTTCACCAAACACCTTGGGACGAATCATTTTCCAAACCCATTTCACTACTAACTGATGGACCACTAAAAATGTCATGTCTCTCACATGCAAGTCTCATCCTATAGGAATCTTTGAAACTTGATTATCAAGTCACATAAAACTAAATCCATCATTGCCCCTACTTATACAATTCACCACTGGTTGGTATATCAGTCTCTCGGAATATTCAAAGCTACCACAGCACTCAGCTGTACCTCATTAATACTTAACCAAAACAACATCAACATTGTGCATTTTCCACACACTTTCCATCATAAGTGGCATATGCGATTATATATAACACTCCTTTAACCTGAACTCTTGATCATTACCAGCCTTCCTAGAAGGACACTCACTCAATCTGTCAACATTAAATCACATTATTATCTCTTTTATCATAAAGCGAGGATTCCAACAAACTTATTACCTCACTTGGAGCCGAAATTATTTCATCGAACTTACTTTACACCCACAATAGTGCTTCACTATCACACTTCTAAATTCTTACACACTATGCCTCACCTCTTATATCCAAATCTGACGTATTTTGTTCATTTACAAACATTTGACCTCATTTTTGCGTTAATCACATGGAAGAACTCTCTCAATACAGTGGGTAACAACATTCACAGGTTTTAACCGCTCGAGCTCTTGCTGTCCTCAGGGCCCCAGATGTAATGACCCACCAATCAGAGAATCCACCCATATAATCCATGCAGTAATGATAACCTACCACCTGCTGATTGTGTTCTATTAGTATTCCCAACGTTTCTTATTTGTGCACTTGTGTAGATCAATTCAACTATAATAGCAGTCTCATCACTGCGGGATACTTCCTCATCTCATATTACTCGTATAACATAATAATAGTCTCCGGGAACATAATCCGCACGGAGATGGCTACACACTCCGGGCACATAGGCCGCACAGAGATGGTAATATCAAGTCTCATAACGTGCACCCAATGCACAGAGGAGTTCATATTTATATCACATCTGTATACAACAGCAAACGTGTACCCAGTACACAGGGGAGTTCATACTTATAACATATCCGTATATAACGGCAAAACTGGTACTCCGTACACTCCAGATCACACATGGACCCAGTCCATTTGGTGTCTGTATCACTCTGTATATAACAGCAAAATATCTTTGGTATATTCACATGGGGCTATCCCCATAACCATAGTAATAATGGTATAATATACACCTGTTATATATATAAGTCAATTCATTTTACTCTCTCATTTCATTCTTCTCACAGATAGTTTACATGTAAGTCACTATTATAATAATTCACATTCTCTTCGTAATTTCATACACATTTCTTAACTCTCAATAGTTCCTTCTGTCATGTTATTGTTCAAATCCATAGTCCATTATCTCTTCCTTGCTTATTCTTCTCATAGATTGTTTTCTCTTTTACTTTGACTATTCACTTGGCATAGTTCATAACATAATCTCTATTCCGTGAATCAAGAATTTTCTCAAAGTTCTGTACACATCTCACATATACTTCCCATCACACAGGGATCTTCTAAACATATTCGTCCTATCACAAAGACTAATTTCACCTCAATCCGTGCACTGGAAAGTTATATCAATCCTTGCACTAACACTTATACCTCAACTCATTAACTAATCTTATCATTTTTGTTTTGACATTACACATTAGCTCTTTTGCTAAACACATAATTCCACCCTTTATTGTAACTTAGTTCATACACTAATCACATGATTTCCCATCAGGTTGTACATTAGCTCATTCTCTAATCATACAATCTCTTCAGATACTTCCCATCATCGAGGATTTCATTCGGCCTCATTGTCCTTTTACAAAAAAATTTAATAATTTACCTCAACACGGATAATTAGGCGCTCAGGCCGTCACAAGGTGTACATACATATATATATGTATACTGGCACTTAGGCCATCACTGTATCATCATCCGTTTATTTATCAGAGTAGGTATACTGGCCATCAGGCCATTAGGTATTATTCACAATGCATTACAACATCCACTAGTAATTAGGCCATTTCAATTTACGATATTCATTCTTTGAGATCTCCATGAGACCTCCATCATGGATCAATCCTCTTATGCTTCATAACACCTGAACCTCTACAAGTAGCCATTTCCAAGGAGAATTCCACACATTAACGCACACATATAATCACATTTGTTTACTTTATGGCATGTCTGTCAAGCTAGACCATATTCCGTTACGGACAATCATACTCTCAATGAACCTTGTTCAATGCCATCCATGGCGATTCTATCAACTTCTTCCTTATACATATAATACATAATTAATTCATCTCCCCTATGCTTAATCAATACTACCTCCTTATGGATTTAAATCCCATATTTCGATACATCTCAATTTAACAATTGACCAACATTATAATTTCAAGTGGTCAAATCCCATAGGATTAATCATCAATTATTCTATTTATTTCTCTGCATGAACCATCTCACTTTGTTTAAGTGTACATCATCCATCAAGGACTTATAACTTCTAGTCAACATAAAATATTCAAACTCATGCCTAAGCATATCTGTTCACCATTTTCAATAATCCAACAGGTTCTAAACCTTTCACCTTGATGAAGTCTATTCACCAAGTCCATTGTACACACTATACTACACACATACTTGGAAGCTTTACCCATACCATTTCCATACTATGGACTCATCTCATTTATATATCTTTATTATTCATGGTACTACAAGGTTCATCCATGCAATACCGTACATATCATAGATTTGTTTACAACTTTCACTTATAATCCAGCATTATAAATTTCATCTACAAGGTCAGACGAAACATTTAAGTCTGTTTCCCATAAGTCCTATAATATTCATATTTTACTTACTGCCATCTCTTGTCCATGGAGCAGTCAACACTGCATCCACAACATCAGGCTAAGGACTTACATTTGGTGCTCCACAGTTGCCACGTAGGCTTCTTACGATGACTACGCATGTCACACAAAGGAATGGGTTGATCAGACCCACACTAAGGAATCACATATGCAGTAATCGATAAGAATCTACATACAACTATGCAACACACAACACAACTATATATACATTATCAGAGTTCCCTAACAAAACTGCTCTGATACCATAAAATGTAACAGCCCGTTACGTACCGGTATTGTTAACATTAATTATGATATTAAGCGCAGTTACAATCACAGCAGTTCATTTAAAAAAAACGAGAGTAAATTTTTTTCGACTATTACGCGAGCATTTAAATCATAAAAAGCGTAATAATTAAAAGCTGTGACCGTAACCGTAAACTCTTGCGGAAGACTTATTTAAACTGTTTTTATCACTTACGTTACTTATTATAAGTTACTAAGGAGTTCCCATAAACTCACTTAGCCAATTTCCAACTTTACGTTTTATACCAATTCGAACATGTTACACTCTAAGTTTTTCTGCGACCAAACCGATCGCAACCAACCCTACTTCTCAGATTATATCTTTGTGTTACTTAATTCCCTTTTTAAAAAGCTAAAATACGCTCAATTCGGAGCTCATTTGCTCCGGTTATCGCCGTTTGAAGTTGGATAAGCGATTAGCCCAAACAACCCCAAAAACAGCTCCAAACCACTCACATTGCTCGAATTACTGCACTCAATCCACTCAACCATTTGCCCTCAAATTTTTATCCTAAAAACTAGGCACCTCAAACTTCATTTTGATATATCACACGCTCAATTTGACCGAGAAACGAAGCGGGAATTAATTTCCCAAATCCGGTCCAGAATCTGCCTCAGGTGCAGGGGCACATGGGCAGTCCGTGTTTCTCTATTTTTTTCAGGCCGAAGATCAACCCAGATTTTCCTCAAATTTGGACACAAGGTAGAGGACATCTCAACCTTCAAAATGGCGTATGGCACGTCCCTAGGGGACTTCTATGGAGTGAGATATGCTCTCCCAAAGTTCGCCTAAAATCTGCCAATTCTACAGAAAATTCG
Source organism: Gastrolobium bilobum (assembly GCF_033153095.1). NCBI lineage: Eukaryota > Viridiplantae > Streptophyta > Magnoliopsida > Fabales > Fabaceae > Gastrolobium > Gastrolobium bilobum. The sequence continues at coordinate 222,724 of NW_026897250.1, read as the reverse complement.
CCAGAGTTTCCTTTATTTTTCCAATAATCCCAAATTTGTAAAAGATCATTTAAACCTCAAATGTACCTAATAAACACATGATAATACAGTAATAATCCAATGGGTGGCACACACAAGGACCAACAACGCCTTGGGGCACTTACAACCCAATCCAGTTTATAGTTATTAAACATAGAGTCCATATTAGTCATTCTCAAGTAGTTGCAATCACTAACACCTTTTTCATGCATATTTCCATCATACATATTATCATAACCTAAAATAGGCCTAAGGCCCTTCCATCATAATTAGACATGCATCAATACTATTACAATATGGCTTTACAAATTACAACTTGAAACTAAAACTTCAAATTACATTCTTCTAAAATTTCAACTTAATTTAAAAGACAACATAACCAAATACATCACTACTAGACTTAGGCAAAATGGCATGAACAAAATGCTAATGAAGCTACTAATAAATACAAATGACATGTTCATGCCCTAAGTCTAGCCTAGGCCACACGGCCAACAAAATGCAAAATATGAAGCGCTCCAGCGCTCCTGCTCCACTGCTATCTCCTGAAATAATTGCCCCGAGACGGGGTGAGATATACGAATATATCTCAGTAACCAAGAGGTTCTGGAGAAAACTCCACCCAATGGTTCACTTCGATGCATATCAATAGAATACAACAACCACTTTGAAAACGGGATATAGCAAGGGATTTAGAGAATGGGGAATATAAAGAAAACAAAATACGACGATACGGGATGGTAACCCCAATTCCACGTACGCCCTCGGCATATATAAGCCTATGGGTATCATCCAAGGTGTGTTCACAGAAACCACAACCATGATGCCCAAACCAACCAAAACGCCAAAGACATTCCTAGTGTGCTCCTACCCGGATCACACACCATGACCGCAGTCAACTGGAACTCCCTCCTGGAGACCTATCCAGCGGAAGTCCGAAAATGCCTGAAGGCTAATAAAACTGTCTACTGGCCAGAGACTCGGTACCGCAGTACCCATAGCAATAATGCATGCATGCTCATGTGTTCTATACTATTCATACACACTTCCTACCGTTGCCATCAACTGGCAAGGTGGAACAGAAAAGGGGAACAAGCCCCAGTACCAAGAGGTTACCTTAATTCGTGTTTCCACAAGCTCCGCAACAGCTTATCCCTCAACTCGGTACACAGCGGAATGCCTACACAGAGGACATTCCCAATCACTCTCAGTTCAACCCATACATGTTAATTTATAATTACACATGCAATGAACCAATTTCTTACCTCAATCCACTTGGTCCCGGACCAAGGGCAATTCACTGATTCAAGATTCGGGATTCAGGTCGACGTACGGCAACCTATACAATAACGTACATCCATCAGTACTCGTCAAATAGTATCAAAACGCAAAAACACAAAAATCCTCCCTTGATGGTTCGGCCATTGTAGTGTAAATGTGAGATTTATTTTTCTAAATTTTCTTTCTCATTTTGTTACGTCTCATTAGGTTGTCAATAAGCCAGTTCAAGTGTCGGTTCGTCATTTTCGCGTCGAATTACATCAAAACGCGAAAATCGCCAAATCACCCCTTTTCCCCTTGGAGGTTCGGCCATGTAGGTGTAAATTTGAGATTTATTTTCCTAAATTTTCTTTCTCATTTTATAACACTCCCTTAGGTTGTTTAGAGGCTAGTTCAATCATCGTTTTTTCGTTTTTCGACATTTACGCATCGTTTTGCGAAATATTTCATTCTGGGCTCATTTAGGTCTCTAACACAATTCATTTTTTTCCATTGATTCAAACACTCTCCAAGCACAACACAACCCATCTAAGCACCATATAACTACTCAAATCATCATCCAAATCATTTTTCAACATCAATTCTTCAATCTTTCTTAAAAGAATCGAATTTTACCCTATGGCATTCCAAGGAATTTCCATACAACTTTAATCATTCCACACCTCATACAATCCTATTATATCAACATACAATCATACAACAACTCATCAATCCAATCCTAACACATTTTCAAAACTCAAAGTCATGACAACCTCAAAATTTTCTAAGTTAAAAATTCACATTTTTCATCAATAAATTTCATCGCATTTCTAGCTTTAATACATCATTCTAACACATTATCATCTAATACACATTTTCAAATTGAGCTCTCTAACACAACACATCATCAAATCAAGCTTTAGGTTTCCAAAAATTCAATCACAATTAAACCATGTAAATGGGATGGAAACATACTCACAACAAAGGCTAGAAGCTAACCCAAGACTCCTCCAAGCAATGGAAGATCAAAAAGCTCCATGGACAACCATTTTTTCTCCAAAATTTCGTGGCTGTAAATGGCCAATATCTCCCCAAATACACGGTTTCAAGGCTCAAGAGTGGTACCAATGTGTTTAGAAGGTTGTTTCCAACAAATTTCAACACAAAAATCACTTGATTTGGTTAAGAAATGATCAAGTTATGGTGAAAAGAAAATTTGAATGCAAATGGGGTTTTTGGGGGAGGGGGCTGCGGGTTTCATGAAGAAGAAGGGAGGAAAGTGATGCATGAATAGTGCCAAGCACATGTGGCTTAAGTCACTTAAGTGGGGTGGGTCCCACCGCCACCTCACGCGATTTAAAACTAATCCGAATTTTCCTCCGATTCCACTAAACGTCCGTAAATTCACAACCTATTTAGAAACTCAAATTTTTAACATTAATTATTCCCCTTTAATTAGGCTTGATCAGGTGAATTAAGAGTCCTCCATTCGTTCGGAGAAAACACTGTTTTAAGCTATTACGCGCGCCATTGGCACGCTTCCCCAAACTGTCTTAATTTCATCGAATATTATAAGAAATCATATTTCCTAACTCATTAGACCATTTTTAACTCATATTTGAAACCTAGAGCTCAAAATTCAACTGGCACGTTTTACGGTGCAATCGTAACGCGATATTTTTACCCGCGAAAAACACTATTCACTGATTTTTCTGAAACTTGCCTGTCCACTCAATTTTTCGTTCTGAATCCATTTCCAGGGTTATTTTTACCATCTGAGACCTTCTACTCAATTTTTATCTTCCTAGGGTTGCGTGTTGGCTAATTACCGTTTTGCCCTTTCTTTGTATTTTGGCCTAATCTTTTGGATTTTCACTAATCCATCACTTGATTGCTCACTTAATATTTTAATTACTTGATTTAAAATTGTGAGGTGTTATATATATCAATTGACTAACAAACTCGTTTTTGTGTGGCTAAGATAATTAGATTTACTGCTGTAAATATTTCAGAAACAAACATCTAAATAAAATGAACAATTAAATTGTGATAAATGAAAGTCCATCTAAACAAAATGAATAATCAACACAACATTATAATAATTAAATAATTTTTCATAAAAACTAAAAAGTAAAAAATGTAGCTTGAATATTTTCTAAAAAGTATAAAAAATAACTTCTAATTTTTTAACTTCCAATCGTTTGAAAAAACGAGTAATACTCACTTTTGAAGGAGTTTTTTTTATGCAGGGTGCTGATTTGGAACATTATCAGAGAACTTAACGTTCTCAATGAAAAGTCCATGTTATTTAAGGTTAACGTAAAAAAAATAATTTGTAGTCATATAATGAGCCAAGATATCAACTTTCAAGAGTTTGAAGCTGTGAAGCTATTGTCACCTCATTCCTTAAGTCTTTGGTGGATGCAAATGTATGTTATTTTTCTTAAAAATTTATCATCGTGGGTTCTTTATATTGTTACAAATGTTGTGCATGTGTTTTAATTTTTTTCCGCGATTAAAAAAATTACAGGATGAAGCAATCTTCGATCATGCTTCCGATAATGATGTTCTATCGGCGGACACGGGAAAAGTGTCGGTATGTATTGAAATTATTATTAATGTCACGGTTAATCAATAAAAGAAATTTTAAATTGTTTTTTATTTCATACAATTTTTATTTTTCACCACGATGTTGAGAGTCACCTGTGAGAGTACCGATGATGCTTAAATTTTCCTGTCTTTGTTGACATTTTCTGTGAATTTTACTGATCTTGTTGAAGATAAATCTAATTGTTCGGCTGTGTGTCCTCTTAAGAAGATTAAATTGGAGAAGGAATTAAGTACTCGACTATTTATTTTAAACAAAAGAGAAAAATTCATCAATGCCCCTGTGGTTTACTCCAGAATCACTTATGCCCCTGTGGTTTTTTTCTTATCACATATGCCCCTGTGGTTTGTAAAAGGGTATGTTTTTTATCACGTATACCCCTGTGGTTTCTTATTTTTTACAAAGCACATGAGCATATGTGATAAGAAAAAAACCACATGGGCGTAAATGATTCTGAAGCAAACCACAGCGGCATTGGTGAACTTTTCCCTAAACAAAATTGAGTATTTATTTCAAACAAAATTGAAGATATTGATACTTGATGATAATAGTTGTGTTACAAATAGTACCTTTGACATCGTCTACAATGAAGTATTTCAAAGATTAGTGAGTTGATTTGATGTTGTTTAGATACATTTGTTCTAATGTAAGCAAAAAAAAAAAAATGACTCATACACGCCTATTTGGTTAAGTTGCTTTCAAATCCTTTTCAAACAATGTTTTTTGGGTTCTAAAAAAAAAAAATTAATCCAATTTTTTTTCTGAGACTATTACTTCTCGGTGTTAACATATTATCGTAATCTATTTAATTAGTATTTGCATTCTGTATCACAGGCATAAATGTGATGGTAGAAAAGGATGTCCCTGGTAATGCATAATCATAGGAAATCACATGTTTGATATGTGTTGAACTTATCCCTCCAATAGTTGCTACAAAATGACATTGAATTAATAGTATTTTCTTATTATAGATACAAGCTGATTTTTTATTCCATATTTGCTTGATCTAATTCTTACCTTGATTTTATTGGTGGCTGTTATAGTTTGCAATAAGTTGTATGTATTTTTCTTTTTTTAGCCATCCTCATGTTAACATAGTCTACTATGACGTATTTATTTTTTACATAACTCATCGAGTAGATAACTATATTTGATGTGCATAATAATTGATCACTTTGAATATCAGATTTTTGTTTGTGATTGATATTTGCAAAGTTCTGTGTCAATGCTATATTTTTTTTCACCTGAAAAATAGAACAAAATAGCAACACAGTTTTTTGTAAATATAAGGTTTGCATTGCGATTAACCAACTATTGCAGCTGACAAAATTACAATAATAAACCTTAATGAAGGAACTGATTAGACATAATAATTTACTCATTCTAATCAATTACATAATAATTTGAAATTCAAATGATTTCGAAATAATCCACAGTAAATAATACAAATTAATATTTTTAATCAAATTACAGATAAAATCATAAAAATTACAGATTTATAAAATTTATAATATTCATTATTTTAATCAAATTACCTATGCTTTGTGATTTTTTTAATCACATATGCCCCTATAATTTACACAAAAATATGTTTTTTTAACATATATATTACTTTCTGCAAACCACGTAGACAATAAAAAAAACCGTAAGGACGATTCTAAAGTACTTGTGAACTTTGAACTTTTTCCTAAATTTAATAACAATCGCTCTTTTGTTTTTTATTTGAGGCGTACTTAATACGCGTACCGCGTATTTGTTAAGTATGTTAGAATGTTTGTACTAGAAAAAAAAAAAGTATGTTAGAATGAAATTGCATCTTGCATCTTGCATCTTCGAGAATTTATCAGGGTGAACAAAAGCTAACCAAGTTGTGTACGTGGAAGCACTGAATTCACCATTTTTCTGGCTGAATCCTAAATCATGTGGTTGAAAATTTTCCTTATGGGCTCTACCATCCTGTCGTCGGAAATTGCTAATACAAAAACACAGACCACTCATAACTTTTGGTTTCAAGGTATAACAAACCTAAACCTCGTCGGCGTTTTGCTCGTACTTAAAAAGCTTTTGCGGAAGCGCGTTCCCAAACACGATATTGGGAGATTTGCGGCTTTGGCATCTGAATCATGAGTGCCGCAGCGGCAGCAACAACATCTAGTTGCAATTTGTACTCAAAGAGTAAACTATCCTCGAATCTCCGAGGTTCTATTTCTTTCCCAAAAATCAGTCGTTTTCTGTCCTTCAATAACGTTCGTCCATGCCGCTCTTCTTGGTTGCTGCTAGCTCCCAGGGCTGCTGGCAAGAACGAAAATGCCCAAAATGACGGTGATAATGAAAAACGTGAGGTACAAAAGCAGCGTGTGCTACAGCAACCATCTGTGTCGCTTAGCCTGGACGACGTGAACCCGGTGGGACTGGGTCGAAGATCGCGGCAGTTATTCGATGAGGTTTGGCGTAAGTTCTCGGGATTGGGTCAGATATCTAGGACCATCCGCACCGATGATAAGGAGGCCCTTGATGCCCTTCTCGTCCGGGAAGGTCCCATGTGCGAGTTTGCCATCCCTGGCGCTCAGAATATTACTGTGCTGGTTGTTGGTGCCACCAGCCGCATCGGTCGCATCGTTGTTCGTAAGCTCATGCTCAGGGGTTACGCAGTAAAGGTGCCTCCTCAGTCCTCTCTATATTTTTCATTAATTTTAAATCTGATAGATGGATACAATACAAAGATTGACAACTTGATTTAAGTGTTTTTTCATCATAAACTGGTCTAAAATATTAAATGAATTTTTTCTCCAATTTAGGCTTTGATAAGGAGGGCAGATCAGGAGGTGGTAGACCTGCTTCCAAGGTCAGTAGAGATAGTGATTGGGGATGTTGGTGATCCCAGCACTGTAAAGGCTGCTGTAGAAGGCTGCAACAAAATAATATATTGTGCCACTGCCCGCTCTGCTATCACTGGTGATCTCTTCAGGGTTGATCATCGAGGAGTTTATAATCTATCTAAAGCCTTTCAGGTCTGCGCCTACCCCCCACAACACACACACAAGTAATAATAAAAATAAAAAAGTGTGCCTGAATGCATGCATGCCTTCGTATCCCGAAGAGGATGTATATCTAACTGGATAATTCATCGTTACATATTATTTTAAATCCAAATCTTGCTTGATAAAACTTCAAATTTGACACAAATTTCAGGATCACAATAATAAATTGGCGCAATTGCGGGCTGGGAAAAGCAGTAAAAGTAAGCTCTTGATTGCCAAATTCAAATCTGCTTCTTCATTGGATGGATGGGAAGTTCGTCAAGGAACTTACTTCCAAGATGTAGTTACCACAAAATATGATGGCGGGATGGATGCTAAATTTGAGTTCACCGAGAATGGAGAGGCTGTTTTCTCAGGTATATCTCATGGATATGGCTGAACAGTACCAACAGGCTTTGTAAGATTTATTTCTTATAAAGAAGTCTACACATTATCTTTTTACCCCTATATTTTCATATTATTTTTAGGGTATGTCTTCAATAGAGGAGGCTACGTGGAACTATCAAAAAAGCTTTCTCTACCTTTAGGTTGTACTCTTGACAGGTATCAGATACTAGATAAATGATTTTTGTGGATGAGATAATCATCTAGAATTGTTTTGTATTTTGCTAAAAGTATGAACTTCTATCATGCATTCATGCATAATAATTTGATCTGTCATGATAGGTATGAGGGTCTGGTTCTCTCTGTTGGTGGCAATGGAAGATCTTATGTATTAATTCTAGAAGCTGGTCCTGTGGTGGATCCAAGTCAGAGTAGATTGTATTTTGCTAGAATTAGTACAAAAGTGGGATTTTGCCGCGTAAGAATAATTTTCCTTTTTGACGAAGTTATGGTTTCTCCGTTCTGACTAGCCTGCTTTAAATTTATTTTTCTTAGCACTGATTATTGGTCAAGTTATAGCTTTCATGTTTCCTGTCTGTATTACTATGACAGGTTAGAGTACCATTTTCATCATTCCGCCCGGTGAAACCAGATGATCCAATTTTAGACCCTTTTCTTGTACATACATTGACAATACGCTTTGAGCCTAGAAGACAGGTGATGTATACTAACTTATTGTTTCCAATTCACTTCCTTAAATCTAGCTTGTATTTTAGGACCTTGTATTTGTCTTTGCAATATAATATCTTATTTTTGTAATATACAACAACTTGCTCTCCTTTCTTTTCCAAATATCTGGATAATGGGTGAGGAGAAAAATAAAGTGAGATCGTGGTTTCCCGTTAAAAAAGTCACAACATCTGAATGCAAAAGAAGGCGGTGGCAGTTTCTAACTCCTATAACATAAGGTGATTGGGTATTGCTGTCCAAACAAAAGCCTAATCCTGAGAGGGAATTTTAACATTCCAAAAGGATTAAAGCCTAAACCTGAGAGGGGATTTTAGCATTCCCAAAGGATTTAGGGCTGAATTGTGAGTGGAAGGCCTCAGAATTTAAAAATGGAAAAGAGATTTTCAAGATGTTAAAATATATTTTATGAAAGATCAATAGCTAATTATGGTAAATGAAAAACTACTAAAATTTCTCCCATTTGTAGCCTTTCATGTCTTCCATGCTATATGACCCAAAACTTTTGGAGTTAAACAATTTTAGGACCTTAGATAACGGACTAAACAAATACAGAGTTTATAGATGTAAAGAACCTTGAGATACACTAACAGAGGCCCACACAGAGGCCCACTAAGATAAAACTAAACACTAACAGAATAACAAATGTAAAAAGAAAGAGGATATTAGGTATTGTACAACCAGAAACATAATAGACTAAATACAAGCTAAACAAACGAGACTTATATACTCTAATACCCTCCCTCAAACTCAGCAGTTTTGGGAATCTAAAACTGAGTTTGCTTCTTAAATCTGCAAAACAGGAGACAAGGCTTTTGTAAGAGTACCTGCAATTTGATCAGTAGCAGGGATACGAGAGACAAGATCTTTTTGAATCACCCTCTCCCAAACGAAGAAGATGTCAAGCTCCATATGTTTTGTTCTAGCATGAAGCACAGGATTATGAGAAAGAGCCACCGTGCTCATGTTATCACACAGCACCTGAGGTGTGGCCAAAGGAACTTGAAGCTCTTGAAATAAAGATTTGATCCAGAGAATTTCAGCACAAGTTGATGCAAGACTTTTATTCAACCTCAGTGCTTGAACAAGCTACCAAGGTCTGTTTCTTGGACCACCATGACACAAGATTCGGGCCAACAAATAAACAAGCACCAGAGGTTGATCTTCTATCATCGGGTCACTAGTCCAATTAGCATCACAAAAGGTAGTCAGTGTTAAAGGGCTTGTACCTGAAGGAAGAGACCATAGGAGATTGTACCTTTAAGGTACCTAAGAATTCTCTTGACAGCCAGCCAGTGTTCCTCTAGAGGTTGGGCCATGAATTGACACACCTTATTGACTGCATAGCTTATCTCTGGTCTAGTAATTGTAGCATTTTGTAGGGCACCAACAATAGACCGAAAATGAGAAGTATAAAACAAATAAGTAGATCCACACCTTGAAAGTTTTCAGCCAAACACCATAGGTGAAGATATGCTTTTAGCATCATGCACTGTTGCTCGGGTCAACACCAAGAAAATAGTCTAAATCACCCAAGTCTTTGAGTGCAAACTGAGAGTGGAGCTGAAAGATTAAAGTCTGAATAAACTGACGACCAGGGCCTGTGATTATGATATCATCAACATACACAAGGATGAATGTTTTCAAGAGGCAGTCTTCATAATGAACAGAGAAGGATCACAACAACAGGGAGTAAATCCAAGAGAAAGCAGTGCAGTGCGCAACTTGTCAAACCAAGCTCTAAGAGCTTGTTTGAGACCATAAAGAGCCTTGTTAAATTTGCAAACAAGATGCTTATTAGAGTGCTCAAAACCAGGGGGTTGAGCCATAAATACCTCTTCCTCTATATCTCCATTGAGGAAGGCATTGTTTACATCCAATTGCCGTAAAATCCAGCCTTGAGTTATTGCTAAAGTGAGCATAATTCTAATAGTAACTGGGTGAACAACTGGACTAAAAGTCTCATTATAGTCAAATCCAGCTTGTTGATGAAATTTTTTTGCATCCAAACATGCCTTGTACTGTTTGATGGTTCCATCCGAGTTTTCTTTGATTCTAAAAACCCATTTGCACCCTATAGCCTTTCTGTTAGATGGCAAGTCACCAAGAGATCAAGTGTTGTTAGCTAACAAAGCATTAAACTCAGTTTTCATAGCCTTAAGCCAAGGGGAACTAGCCAATGCCTGTTTGACAGAAGAAAATTCAACATGGGTCAAAAGGGCTAAAGGTCTGGACAGAATGAGCAGGTGAGTGCAAGGGGATAGTAGAAGATGGTACATACTTAGAAACTGAAGAAGAGTCAGAGGAAGAAGAAGAAGAGTGCAAACCTGAATGGTTGGGGGAACTGTGAGCATGTGGAACTTCAGATTAAGTAGTTGGTGAAGTGTGAAGAGAGATGGCTGAGCTGATATGAGGGGTTAGTGGACTGACTGGAGAATTTGGTGAATTGTGTGACATAAGAGAAAAATTTGACTGATGATGACTGTTAGAAGACGCCAGGTCTTCACCTGGATTTGGTGAAAAGTATGTCAGGGTCCCAACACGCAGATGAGCGAGCGTGGCAGGCAAGCACAGCCCAGGGGTTAAGGATGCGATTGGGAAGCTGGAACATAGGAACCTTAACGGGTAAATTAAGAGAGTTAACAGATGTTTTTGCTAGAAAGAAAGTGATATTGTTTGTTTGCAAGAAACTAAGTGGGCTGGAGAAAAGGCCAAGGAAGTGGATGGAACTGGTTTCAAGTTATGGTACACAGGTATTAACAAGAGTCGAAATGGTGTTGGAATTATGATCGATAAAAGTTTCAGAGATAAAGTTGTGGACGTCAAAAGGAAAGGCGACATGATTATTCTGGTTAAGCTTGTAGTGAGTCATTTAATCCTGAATATCCTCAGTGTGTATGCACCCCAAGTTGGATTGCAATCAATTGATAAAAGCCAATTTTGGGAAGACTTGGAGGAGGTTTTGAGGGGAATACCTCGAGAGGAGAAGATTTTCTTAGGAGGAGATCTAAATGGTCATGTTGGTAAAAGCAATGGAGGTTTTGATAGAATTCATGGAGGTTTTGGCTATGGGACGAGAAATGAGACTGGAGAAGATATCTTGAATGTTGCACTAGCCTACGATTTGATGCTAGCGAACACCTTTTTTCGAAAAAGGGAGTCACATCTAATCACTTTTCATAGTGGCCAAAATCGTAGTCAGATTGATTTCTTTCTGGCTAGAAGCGAAGATAGAACTTCTTGTGTCGACGGTAAGGTCTACCCTGGAGAGTGTGTCGCTACGCAACATAAGCTGGTAGTCCTGGAGGTTCGGTTCAACAAAGTACTTACAATGAGGAAGAGGGCTCAGAACCCGAGGATAAGGTGATGGAAGCTTAAGGAGGGAAAAGAGAGAGAGTTCAATGAAAGAATGTTGCACGAAGGACCTTGGGAGTTTAATGGAGGAGCAAATGCTATATGGAATGAGATGGCTAAGTGTATTCAAAATATGGGAAGGAGGGTGTCGGGAGAAAGCAAAGGAAATGGATTTCATACAAAGGAAACATAGTGGTGGAATGAAGAGGTGCAAGAGGCAATTAAACATAAGAAGGAGTGCTTTAGATCTTTGCATAAAAGTCCCAGTGAAGAGAACTTGCAAAAGTTTAGATTGGCAAGAAAAAATGCAAAGAAAGCAGTGCGAGAAGCTAGAGGCAATGTTTTTGCTGATTTGTACAAAAATCTTGGGAGCAAGGATGGTGAAAAAGGTATATATAAACTTGCAAAAATAAGGGATAAGAAAAGTAAAGACCTCACCCAAGTTAGATGCATCAAGGATGAAAATCAAAAACTTTTGGTGAGAGATGAAGATGTAAATGCAAGATGAATGAACTACTTAAACAAGCTGTTTAATGGGGATGGAGATATAAGAGAGGTGGACTTAGAGGACGCTTATGATGATTTGAATAGAAGATTTGTGCGCAGAATTAATACACATGAAGTTAAGGAGGCTTTAAAGAGGATGAAGACTAATAAAGCCTTGGGACCTGATGGGGTCCCTATTGAAGTGTGGAGAGGCCTGGGGGATGTGGCAATAAAATGGTTGACCAATCTTTTTAATAAGATTCTCTAGACAAATAAGATGCCTGATGCATGGAGGAAAAATATGATTGTGTCTATCTACAAAAACATGGGAGATATACAGGATTGTTCAAACTATAGAGGCATTAAGCTAATGAGCCATACTATGAAGTTCTGGGAGAGAGTTATTGAGCATCGCTTGAGGAGAGATACCAAGGTTTCTGTGAATCAATTTGGATTTGTGCCACGAAGATGTACCATGGAAGCCATTTTCTTGATGCGACAACTAATGGAAAGATATCGAGAAAAGAAGAAGGACTTACATATGGTGTTCATAGACCTTGAGAAAGCATACGATAGGGTTCCAAGGAAAGTTTTATGGTGGGTTCTGGAGAAGAAAAAAGTACCATCAAAGTATGTAAAGGCAATCAATGATATGTATGATGGGGCTACTACATGTGTGAAAGCTTGCAACGGAACATCAAGTTATTTCCCTATCACGGTAGGTGTATACCAAGGGTCAGCTCTAAGTCCTTATCTCTTTGCCTTAGTTATGGATGAACTAACAAAAGATATTCAAGAGGAAGTGCCATGGTGTATGCTTTTTGCAGACGATATTGTGCTTATTGATGAGAGCAAAGATAGTGTTAATAGAAAACTTAAATTGTGGAGAAGCACATTGGAATCTAAAGGATTCACATTAAGTCGAAGCAAGACTGAGTATCTGAAGTGTGAGTTTTCTCTGGTAAGAGATGTAGACCAAGATCCCGTGCATCTAAGTGATCAAGAGGTACCCAAGAAAGACGCTTTTAAATACCTGGGCTTCATTTTTCAAAAAGGTGGAGAGATTGATGAGGATGTAAATCATAGAATCAGAGCAGGGTGGATGAAATGGCGCAGTGCATTTGGGTTTTTGTGTGACCGCAAAAACCCCCTTAAGTTAAAAGGAAAATTCTATAAAACAACAGTAAGACCTGCAATGCTATATGGAGCTGAATGCTGGCCAGCACATAGGCAACATGAGCATAAAATGGGAGTAGCAGAGATGAGGATGTTAAGGTGGATGTGTGGTTATACGAGGATAGATAAGATAAGAAATGAAGATAATCGACGAAAGGTAGGAGTACTACCGGTAGCTGAGAAGATGAGAGAACATAGATTAAGGTGGTTTGGGCCCGTACTGAGAAGGCCCCTGGATGCTCCCGTAAGAACAAAAGTTTGTTACCAAGAGCTCAACACAAAAAGAGGTAGAGGTAGACCGAAACTTACTTGGGGGAAGTAGTAAAACAAGATTTATTGGAGTGGGATATAGATTGGCGAACGGTATGCCGTAGAACGGAATGGAGAAAAGCTATAAGCATGGTGGAGGGTTAGACCCGTTGTTATTCCTATGTTCCAGTAGGTCCCTTTTTAGTCCTTTTCCCCTTCGTTTCCCTTTCTTTCTTACTTTTACTTTTATATTTTTATATATATATATATGTATATATTATTACTATTCTATTCTATTTATTTTTATTTTTACTTTTATGTTTCTTTTTTCAATCTTTTTGTATCTTTCATTTGGGTTCATCTACCACCGACCCCAATTATTTTGGGATATAGGTGTTGTTGATGTTGATGTTGATGACTGTTAGAAGGACTACTGTTGAAACTGGACTGATGTTCTGAATTGGTACACATATTATGCTGCTGGACAGCAAGGGGAACAGAGGAAGGTGGGCATGATATATTGGACAGAGAGGTAGGAGGTGAAGACCAAGATGCATAGGGAAACAAATACTCATTGAAGATGACATCTCTTGAGACAAATTCTGCCATCCCTGTTTATACAAAGATAACTGATACGATATCACCCCTTAGGGGTATTTAACTAATACACAGCTGTTGCCACGTCAGCTAGAAGTTTCCCAAATTACCCCGTAATAGAATGGAATGCAAGATGACCTTGAGTTAGTTATATACAGGGAAGGTAGCATGGTAAAGGCATCGAGATTCTGGAATTAGGATTGGAACTTGGGAGAGAGTGAGGCCTCTCCAATTGTCTCACATTACTTTTACATTTCTGCATTGTTATTTCATTTCCATGTTCATTGTAATTGTCTCTGTTTCACTATAATTTGAATTGTCTCTTAATGAATATATAAAATCTGATTATTCAGGCCAAAGGCCTTGTTCTCTGTGTTATTTACGTATTTGAGTTCATAGTAGTTAATGGCGCTGCAATAGCGCCGCGAGCCCCGCCGTATGGGCGTTGCGGTGCCTCGCCGCAAGAAACTGCGCTGCGCCCCACCGGAATGCAATAGCAGCCATTGCGATCGCATTTGCGGCCATATTGCTGCCATAAGTCAAAATGTCAATTGTCCTAAATTTAAATGTGTAACAGAAAAAATTTAAGGGATTTTTAGTCTATCCGCGTCTCTCTCATAGTTGTCAATAGCAGTTAGCGACTGATCCCGAAAATGGTATAGCGGTGTAGCGGGTAGCGGTATTACCGCTACGGTGAAGTATTAATTCCACATATATTATGCGAACAGTCAAGAAACGAGGCAATATTGCTTTTAGTATTAATGCTCAAACATAAGAAGTCACACAAAATCAAACACATAATTCCACAATCAATGTCAAATACAAGGAACATAAAGGAAGGATCCAAAATTAAACACAATTGAACAATAAAATTGTCAAATAGTCAAGTACAAGAAGTGGACTAATAAAGAAAATCATCATCATCTCTGGATTCTCCATCAAATTCCAACATGGGAGTGGTGTAGCGGGGTAGCGGGTGTAGCGGGTAGAGGTATTGCTGCTAGGCTACGCCGCTACCTTCTGCTACGGCCAATGTCGCGTAACGTCGCAGTTTGTAGCGGCCGACCACCGCTACCCGCTACGGTAGCGGTTTAGCGGCGCTACGGGCCGCTACTGTCAACCTAGGTCTCTCTATGTCACTTCTACTATCTCTGCCTTTAAAAAATGTTTCTTTTTGTCATTATTTCTGTCATATATCTATTCCGCTATTTCCGCATCCGCAATCCGTTATAACTCTATAGCGTTTTTCGGGGTTGGCCGCGACATGCCGCAATCTGCATTTGATAACTATGATTGAGTTGTTGGTCTCTATCAATTGGTATCAGAGCTATCCGGTCCGGGTAGCTTTGAACAACACCAATCAGAAAGAAAAGAAAGAAAAGAAAGAAAGAATGTAAAACAGATCCGAAGAATGGAGGAAAGCAGAGAGACAATTGGAAAATAGATTTGATGATTGGAAGAAAGGAGAAAGGCAAGTTGAAGAAAATCATAGGGAGATACTCAGGCTCCTTGGTGAACTTCTTGAGAAGACCAGTAATCATTCTAACAGTTAACGAACGGACAGAAGGCGAGATGGAATGCAAGTTTCACAGCCAAAAATGGAAACCCAGAAAGGTCTGGTGATGGAGAATCGATTTTGCAGAATGAAGATTCCTTTATTCTATTTAGAAGATGATGCTTGAGGATGGTTAATCTATCTGGACAATATTTCCAGGCGAAGAAAATCCATGAAGATGAGAAGTTGAATGAGGTAGTGAAGGGGCTTAGAGGCTTTGCATTCAATTGTTACAAATGTTGGAGTTGGCTCAATCCTAATGCAAGCTGGACTACATTTGAGAAAGCTTTTGTAGAAAAATATCTTCCCGAGAGTTGTTTGGTTGATGATGAAATAGAACCAAAAACTAAGATGCTATAGGGTGAGAGGATCGAGGGTGATGAAAAGATGAGTGAGGTGGTTCAAGGACAACTTAGATATGCAGTCCAGAATCTACGAAATTAGAGATGAAGGTGGAAAAGAGATCTCTACCGGAGAAGATTGAAACTTGTGATGGTTCAATAGAAAGCTTCCTAGAGTTTAAAGAGATTGGAGGTTTTGTATGATCCACATTAAAGAAGAATTCGCAGAAGGAAATCATGGAAGGAAAAGAGACCAAGAAAATTCATGAAGTCATGGATGAAGAAGAGGTTTCAACAAAGAAGACGCAAGAAAAATGGAAGCCACAACCAATAGAGGAGGTGGAGCTTCCATCACCATTACCCAAACTTTCGGACTTGAATTTTCTTGTGAAGTGGAAGGTTCATCGCTGCGTAACTCTGGAAAAAGGAAGCGTTTTAGAATGTGCAAGAGGTTGAAGGAGGACCAAACTAGGGCAAACAAAAAATTGGGCCAATTTCTAAACCCGGCCCAAATTTTTTATTCAAAAATGGTAGTGTCAGCCCAATTCGAAGAGAATTGCTTCTTCATGTCAAATTTATACAAGGAGTGGACATGTGAGCCCACATATTTGGCCGAGTCAAATGGGCCCAAAAAATATGGGTGTCAACAAATTGAGGTGAATTGGACCATTCAGAAACATGGGCTTACAATTACAAGCCAACCAACTTGGTTAGCCATGGACCCACTGGCCCACCTTTTCTATCACCAACAAAACCTAGCTTTCTTGGTTTGTGATGGGGACGGCTGCAGGGAATGACGTGGGTCGTGATGTGCCTGTGTCAGGTGGGGCAATGCTGCCTTCTTCATTCCTTGGTGGTGTGAGGTACTCAACATTTTCTTTCACTTCACTGAAGTCGCCGCCATTTGCTTCTTTGGAGCAGCAATCGTCAGCGGTGCAGAACCCAACGATGATGTCAATTGGAATGACTGGGGCAAGAGTGACATAACCACCTTAGAGGAGTCTCACATGACATTAAACACCAGCAAATTTCAGCAGACCTGTAATACCGGTTTTGGATCCATTTCCTCATTTCTGATTCTGTGCTCAAGTTATGAAATTAGAGAAGCGATGGTTCGTGCATTATTTATATATAAGGCAAATAGAGATACTGTGGTAATGAATACTTTGCTGCCTTTATTTTGTTATTGGGTTTCTCATAGCATAGGGTCCAAGGAAATGGACATAGCTCTGAAGGTGTTCGATAAAATGCCTAAAAGAAGTGTCCATGAAGATGTTTTGCTTGATGGACATTTTCCAGCTGGAGGTAGACATCTTTATTATATAACTGTTGTCACACATGTTCTCTTCATTCAGCAGTTGTCTTCTTTTGTGGCAAGCAAAGGGAATCACCCGAAGGTGGGGGGCATTACTCCTGGAAAACAATACCAATGAGATGCTACAATTGCTGCATTCTCAAAATTTTCTCATTATAGTGGTGGACTTGGTTTGTTTTTGGAGCTAATGGTTGAACTTTTTTCTTGGTGTGGATTAGAGGAGTCATGGGATCCCGGTGGATATTATCATACTTTGGGCACATATGGGTCTTTACAATTTAAGCAATGGGATCCCGGAATAAAGTTCTCAAGAGCTGATCTGCACCTTGAGGACAAGGTGCTTAAAAGGAGGGGAGTATTGATACGATACCACCCCTTTGGGGTATTTAACTAATACACAGCTGCTGCCACGTCAGCTTGGAGTTTCCCAAATTACCCGTAATAGAATGGAATGCAAATGACTTTGAGTTAGTTATATATAGGGAAGGTAGCATGGTAAAGGCATCGAGATTCTGGAATTGGGAGAGAGTGAGGCCTTTCCAATTGTCTCACATTACTTTTACATTTCTGCATTGTTATTTCATTTCCATGTTCATTGTAATTTTTCCTTGTTCTGTAATTGTCTCTGTTTCACTATCATTTGAATTGTCTTTTGATGAATATATAAAATCCGATTATTCAGGCCAAAGTCCTTGTTCTTTGTGTTATTTCTGTATTTGAGTTGTTGGTCTCTATCAATAACGCTTATGACTGGAAGAGTAACCAAGAAAAACACACTCTTGAGACCTGTACTCTAGTTTATGTTTGTTGTAAGGGCGTAGAAAAGGAAAGCAGGCACATCCGAATATTTGTAAAAATTTATAATCAGGGTGTTGGTTGTAAAAGGGACAGCAAAGTGCAAGGAGGCTGTTGGCAAATGATTTATGAGATAAGTGGCAGTATTAAAGGCAAAATCCCAGAATTTTATGGGTAACGAAGCATGAGAAAGTAATGTGAGGCCAGTTTCAACATGTCTGTGTTTCCTTTCTACTATGCCATTTTGATGATGAGTATAGGGGCAAGTTAATCTATGGATGATGCCATGAAGATGCAGATATTGTGTAAAAGGCCTAATCTCTCCTTCCTAATCAATTTGATTAGCCTTAATTTGAGCTTGAAACTGAGTACTAATCATGGTATGAAACTGTTTGAAAAGTGGAAGAGCATCAGATTTTTGTTTAATGGAATATAACCAGGTGTAACGAGTGTGGGCATCAACAAAGGATATATAGTAGGAATTTCCTGAACTTGATTTAATTGTTGCTGGACCCCATAAGTCACTGAGAATTAATTCAAAGGGTGAATTATAAATAGTGGTGGAAGCAGTAGCTGGGAGTCTTTGAGATTTTCCAATACAGAAAGAAGAGCAAAAATCTAAGGCAGTTTTATTATTGAAGTGTATCTTACAGGTATGTAGTACATTTTGAAGAGATGCATGATGTGGATGTCTAAGTCGACAATGCCACAATGAGTAGGCAGAATCAGAAATTACACTAGCAGGACTACATGTGTTTGACTTAACAGAATTACAGTTTGGCAAATGTAAACTATTCTGTCAACAGATTGTGAAGATTGAACAACATTACAACTAGACAACAGAGAAGAAGATTGAGTGTGTTGAGGGAACACAATGCTGGAAAAACAGTAGAGTCCATCTTGGCCCAATGTTCCTTCTAGAAGGACTTTATGAGACTCCTGCAATTTAACGAAGCATTTAGTAGGGTGAAACTCAAAGAACACATTATTATCACGAGCAAAGGCACTAACACTTAATAGATTCTTCATAAGAAGATTTTTGAGAGACAATTTGTTTTAGTGTCTACACGTGACAGAAAATTGGAGTAACCAATGGCATGAATACGCAAACCTTGACCATTTCCAATGAAAACTTGACCAGTTCTAGTGAGCTGTTGACTTTGAAGAAGGTTAAATGGATTTGCTTTCACATGATGACTTGCTCCAGAATCTGGATACCATTCCAAAACAGACTGAGGAGTAGGTGTGGGAAGAAGAGCTAGTTGTTGAGCAGCAACCATTGCCTAAGGAATAGTATTCTCCATAGGCTGATGAACATACTGAAATGATCGTTGATATTTGGGCTGTTGTGGTTGACGAATGAATTGACGTTACTGCAGTGGTTGTGAAGCTTGGAGCATTTACTGTGGGAGGTTGAAGAGTTGGTACAAAGTTCTCATCAAACCTGTACCAACAAGAATGCACATCATGTCCATACTTGTAACAGAGTTGACACAGCACGTTTGCTCTAGATCCACGACCTCTGCCTCTGTTTGATCGTCCTCTAGACCTTCCACAACCTCTGTTAGCAGGATTGGAGTGACCTTGAAAGGAAGACTCTGAAGTTTGGAGCGACTGGTTCATGCTTTGTTTTCCATTCGCAGAAACAGAGGCGAACAAAGCATTTTGTTCCAGCTGATTTTGTGCTTGGGCAACGTTCACAGTTGCTGGTTTAGACAGCAAAATTTCACTTTGTTTAAGTTGTTCATATGCCATCAGATCTACAGCAAGAGAGCAAGCATTTTTGTGACTTTGTACATTTAGAACAAACGAGTTGTAATCTGAAGGCAATCCTTCAAGAGTATAATCGATATGATCATCCTCTGACACTGGATTTCGAATCGCCTTAAGCGAGTTACACAGAGACTTTATTTGCGAAAAATACTCCGACACAGATTTCGTACCTTTCTTGATTAGGTGAAGCTCAGATCTGAGCTGTCTCGTCTTCGATTTCATATTTCCATGAAACATTATATGTAATTGATCCCAAGCTTCATGCGAGTGCTTAACTCCTAAGATCTCATTCACCATTGGTTCAGATATAGTTGAAAGTAACTAGGTTAGCAACATTTTATCTTGCATGAGCCATTCCAGAAATGCAGGATTTACGTTCTCACTTTCGCGATCTTCTTCCGTCAGATACTTGAGAGGAATTTTTGGATTAACCAGGAATTTGTGAAGCTGATGTGAAGTTATGATAGGCTCAACGATTTGGTTCCAGAAGAGGTAATTTTCTTTAGTAAGTTTGACTGAGATCTGGTAATTGAAGAGGGAAGGTGCTTTATTCTCCACAGTTCCACTTCGGACGCTTTGATTCGCACCACTCTGGTTGCTGCTGTTGTGATTTTCAGGTGAAGAGGATGTTGTGGAAGCCATTGATGGAGGGAAGAAAGGTTCAGGCCCTCAGAAAAAGAGCTCTTGATACCGTATTAGAGATTTAGGAGAGAGAGAGAAGAGAGAGTGAGGAAGATAGATCCATTCTGATATTATTGTAAACAACAACTAAGAGATACATGAAGCTCTCTATATATAGAGCAAAAGGCCCACTCTGAGGTCCACATAGAGGCCCACTAAGATCAAACTAAACACTAACAAAATAACAAATGTAAACAAAAATAGGAGATCAGGTACTGTACAACCCACTAAGATCAAACTAAGCACTAACAAAATAACAAATGTAAACAGAAATAGGAGATCAGGTACTGTACAACCAGAAACATAATAGACTAAATACAAGCTAAACAGAAGAGACTTATATACTCTAATAGACAGAGGGAGTGTATGATGACTCTGCCTTACCAATGCTGTTGTAAGAGATTGTGATCATATTGAAATGACTGGATCCTTCTTGGTTTCCTGCTTAGCATCAGACCAAAAGTGAGGTCATGGTAGAGTTCAGGGTTGTTGTTGTTGTAGTTGTTGGAGGACAACGCCATAATGGTCCAGGGTTCAAATGCTGGTAGAGTAAAAAAAAAAGAAAAAAGTGAGGTCATGGTTATCCTATACATTTTTTATTACTCTTATTGTCCTTTCCCGTTAAAGACCTTACAAACTTCTAAACATGTGCAATATTTTATGAAGTCGCCTATTTCCTTACTTTTTTTGCATTACTTTCCCCCCTCTTTTACCTACTTAAACTTACGTTTTTATTTAAATTAGTGTATAATTGCATAGTTCTGATCCTGTCTTCATTCTTTTTTCAGAGGCCTGTCGAAGTAAATGCGACAATGAAGCAGGATTTGAGAAGCTTTAAGCTTATATTGGAATATATAAAAGCCTTGCCTGTAGGTGCTTTTATGCAGTTTAAACTACAACAATGTTGATTATATGCTTGTCTAATGTTCACAGTATATGCATTGCAAAATCACTGGTTGAATTGTTGATTACAATGGCATATTTTTTGTTATGAATGAATAGGATAAAATAGTTATTTCATTTGTTTCTTGTCAAGATTATAAAGTGCAAGGATGCCAACAATAGTGTGAACTATAAAGGATGACATCTTTTTATTTTATTAAGATCCTTAATTTTTTATCTTTTGAAAGATGCAGTTATTCATATAAATTTGAATATGTCTTACAAACTATGACTCTTTGGTAGTGTTAGAAATAATAGCATTGTATTATTTATTATTCTGTTATTCTAGCAGGTTATTTGGGCTTGGCCCATTAGGTCATTTAACCTCTTTAAATAGAGGTTCTTTGTACAGTTCTATATACAATTGAATACAATATACATTCTTACTTTTAAGTTTGTACCAGAGCTTATATTCTGGGAAACCTCGCTTCCGCATAAAACCCTTATCTCGCCGTGCATTATACCGGCAACCCTTTTTTAGCCCTAACCTTTAACTAGTCACCAAATATTTATCCTTAGCCTTGAATAGTCAAAAACCAGCCTCCTCAACCTTGAATAGTCAGAAATCAGCCTCTGTTTGCCGTCAGTACCGCCGTTTGCTACTGTTCACGGTCACCGGAAAACTTTTCCGGCGATGGTTTCAACCGGTACACCTGCGATCAGGCTCTCCTTCCTCCGGCGACCGTCTCTGTAGAAGGCCCATCACCGACGGACATCTCATGCGCCCTCATGCACGGGTGACCTTCTCTGCGTGTGGTGCTCACGCGCCCCCTCTCACCGGCGCGTGAGCACTGTTCCAGTGACCTTTTCCGGCCATTCCTGGACAGAACAACTCGCCTTCCTCTCCTCTTTCCAGATCTGGTCTTCGTTCGTTGTGGGTCTCGTCCGTTCAGAGGATATCAGTGATTCTTTGCTCTCCATTAGTTGTGCTATTCCTTTCTGAGCGAAACCTCAGGGTTCTTTGTTTTTACTTGGTCATCTTTGTTTTTTTTTTTTTTTTTGTGATGGAAGGCTTAGGTAGTGTATCCAAAAACATTATTGGTGTAATCTTCAGTACTACTCCATCCATTACAACGATGAAACTGACCGGATCTGTTACTTACAACTTACAAGACCTGGTCTACCTCAGTTAAGATCTGGTTTACTGGTCAGGAATATGGCCAACATCTCACAACTAAGTCTGACAATATTTCAAACGATCAGACATCTGAATGGGAAAAGATTGATGCTCAACTGCAGTCCATTGATCCGACAATCATAGACATTTTCATCTCCTTTGAGACCTGCTATGACGTATGGGAGGAAGCTAAAAACCTTTACACCAATGATATTCAGCAACTTTATTCAATTGTCTCAGATAATGGAATTGCGCAAATCTCAAGAGTCTCGAATGGAAACTTATATTGGTAAGATTCGTTCTTTGATGCAAGAATTCTTAGCTATGTTACCTCATGCTGCAGATGCCTTTGCGTACAAGAAGCAAGTGGAGCGCTTCTTTATGGTCGTAACCCTCTCCGGTCTTTCCGAGGAGTTAGAAAGTGTTCGTGAGAATATTCTAACCAGTGCTGAGACTCCTAGCTTGTCACACACTTTCCAGCGCCTTCTGAATCTTAAGGATAAATCAACAGCTCCCACATATGTGCCAGCTACCGATTCCACTGCATTCTTTTCTCGTTCCAATGATTCCAATTGGAAGAGTGAACGCGGACGTGGACAGGGTGGCCGCGGACAGAGGCCTCGTTGCAATTATTGCCAGAATCTTGGACATTTTGAAGAACGCTGCTATAGGAAGTACCCTCACTTGAAACCACTAACTCCCAACTTTGCGCAGACTGATGTTACACCACCTTCTACTGGTTCAGTAACTCTTTCTAATGCCGACTATGAGGCACTTCTCAATAAGGTTTCTTCTCAGCATCCTACTCAAGACACTGGTAATCATGTTGCTTGCCTTTCTCAATCATCTCTTGGGCCCTGGATAATAGACTCAGGTGCTACTCATAACCTTTGTGGTAATAAGGATCTTTTCACTTCACTTTCTTATTCTAATAACTTACCCTCTGTCACTCTTGCTGATGGCACTAAGGCTCCTGCTCGTGGAATTGGGGAAGCCAACCCAACTCCCCTTTTAACTTTGAACTCTGTTTATTATATACCTGGCATCCCTTTTAATTTAATCTCTGTTAGCCAGTTGATTCATTCTCTTTCATGTATTGTTACTTTCTCTAAACAATCCTTTTCTATGCAAGATCCGGATACGGGGAAGACGATTGGAGCGGGCATTGAGTCACGAGGTCTCTACTGTCTGATTGCACCACCTTCTCCAGTAGCGTGTTCTCTCACAGAGTCTCCTGAGCTAATTCACAGTGTTCTTTCATGTATTGTTACCCTCACTTGCACTTGCTCCCATTCATCAATGGCCCCTTCTACAGCTTGATATCAAAAATGCATTCTTACATGGTGACTTGCAAGAGGAAGTATATATAGAGCAACCACCAGGTTTTGTTGCTCAGGGAGAGAATTCTGGAATGGTATGTAAGCTTCGTAAATCTGTATATGGTCTAAAGCAGTCCCCTCGGGCTTGGTTTAGTCACTTTAGTTCTGCTGTTCAATCCTTTGGCTTAACCAGAAGTAAAGCCGATCATTCTGTCTTCTATAGGCATAGCTCTTCTGACCAGTGCATCTATCTCCTAGTCTATGTTGATGACATCATTATTACTGGCAACGATCAAGTTGGGATTGATCAGTTAAAGAAATACTTATTCAATCAGTTTCACACCAAAGATCTTGGCAGATTTCGATATTTCTTAGGGATTGAAGTGGCACAGTCTAGGCAGGGCATTTCCATTTGTCAGAGGAAGTATGCAGTGGATATCCTAGACGAGACTGGTATGTTGGGATGTAAATCTATTGATACACCTATGGATCCTAATGTTAAGTTGTTACCCGGACAGGGGGAGCAATTGGCTGACCCTGGTCGTTATCGCCGATTACTTGGAAAGTTGAACTATCTTACTGTGACAAGACTAGACATCTCTTTTGCAGTTAGTGTGGCAAGTCAATTCCTTGACTCCCATTGGGATACAATTATCAAGATTCTTCGATATATCAAAAGAGCACCAGGAAGAGGTTTATTATACACAAATAAAGCGACTGCAAAGGTATCTAGTTATTCAGATGCTGACTAGGCAGGTCCTCCTTCAGATGACAATCCACCTCGGGGTATTGTGTTATCCTTGGAGGGAACTTGATCTCTTGGAAGAGTAAGAAACAAACTGTGGTTGCAAGGGCAAGTGCAGAGGAAGAATATCGGGCAATGGGAAATGCAACCTGTGAGCTCATCTGGCTAAAACAATTGCTTAAGGAACTACATCTCTGTGAACAGCAGCCCACGAAGCTCATTTATGACAATCAAGCAGCATTGCATATATCCTCTAACCCAGTCTTTCATGAGAGGACCAAACATATAGAAATTGACTGTCACTTTGTTAGAGAGAAGATTCAGTCAGGAGAGATCGAGACAACATTTGTCAATTCCAGTGATCAACTTGCATATGTTTTCACTAAGGCTCTTAGAGGTCCCTGAATAGATCATATATGTAACAAGCTGGGAGCTTATGATATATACGCACCAGCTTGAGGGGGAGTGTTAGAAATAATAGCATTGTATTATTTATTATTCTGTTATTCTAGCAGGTTATTTGAGCTTTGCCCATTAGGTCATTTAACCTCTTTCTTTAAATAGAGGTCCTTTGTACAGTTTTATATAAATTGAATACAATATACATTCTTACTTTTAAGTGGTAGTAATCTTTGAAGTCCTTTAATGTAATTATATTGCCTAATGCTCTTTGAAATTTACTTTCTCTTCTATATCTCTTTCTCTTTCTCTCTCTCTCTCTCTCTCTCTAATGCACATGGGCGCACACTCACATACATGCACTATATTTCTTTATCATTATTGTTTATCTATTTTCACTTGAAAGAAGATGACAACTCGAGTCTGGCAACCTTGTAAATTGTAATGCTTAGCCTTCGTTTTTCCAATTGCTAACAACTTTCCAGCTTTATACATGCACTATATTTCTTTATCATAATTGTTTATCTTTTTTCACTCGAAAGAAGATGACAACTCGGGTCTGGCAACCTTGTAAATTGTAATGCTTAGCATTTGTTTGTCCAATTGCTAACAACTTGGACCAGCTTTTGTTTAAACTGTCTCTCCCCCGCCCCCCAACATTCACTTATTGAACCTCTTTCTCTTGTAGGAATATTGATATTCTGGAGCAAGTTATGAAGGGAATTACTTTCTTCGTTATCATATTGAAATTAATTAATTATTTGAAGGATGCTATTATCTCTTATATTGTTCCTTGGCAGTGTGAAAAGTACTTGTACGGCATACATTCTTTCATTGCTTGTTTGCAGAGCTTGTTCTGCTTGATGACAATAACAAAAGTTAGTAACAATGTGGAAAAAAAAAAAGTAAAAATGATTACTGTTCTTGACAAGGCATCCGGATGATATATGTTCTATGGTAATGTTGATACTATGTATCATCCTAATGTAAATTTTGCGTGTTAACATCCTGCAGACTGGGCAAGAAACCGATTTTGTCTTAGTTTCATGTTCAGGATTAGGAATTGAGCCTTCCAGACGAGAGCAAGTTCTTAAAGCCAAGAGGGTTGGTTCCATTCTTTGTTTAGATTCTTTGACTAAGTTGAGTGTTGCTTCCTTTGTATTTTTGGTTATGTTTAATTATTTCAATGACAAATTCTCCAGGCAGGTGAAGATTCCTTAAGGAGATCTGGCCTTGGATACACAGTAGTTCGTCCTGGTCCCTTGGAGGTAAAGTCCCTATTGCAGCTTGCAGGTGGAACATGTACCTGAATGTGCATTGGATTGATTATTGATGGCTTATGATTGGTAAAATGTTGTTCACAATTACTGCTCTGGTTTAGTTGCACAAATTAGCACTTTTGTGACTTTTGGATGCTAGGAGGGAAAAAAATGAGTACAAAGTGAAATGAGAATATGTGTGATTGCATAAAAACTGGCAAATCCACAAATGCCTTATGGAGTCAAATGGCCCTACCAACCTCACTAATATTCTTCTATAGATGATGGAGCTTACATCATTAATCTCATCGTGTATTTTGAATTGCCTGTCATTGTTTCTCAATTATTTGAGTGACTAATCTGTAAGAAGACAAGCCTTCAAATTCACTTTACTCATTTGAGTACCACCAATCCTTCATATAATTCAATGTCTCTTTTTTGTGTGGAGATTTCTATTTATAGAGAGCATTTGGATATTAAGCATTGATGGGAGAACCGGACCAGATCTGCTGGTTTGATTAGAAGATCAATGAACGGGTTAGGTTTCCAATCCATTCAACCTATAAAACTGAATCAGCAAAAAACTGATGAACTTGTCAAACTAGTCTAAAACTTGTGAAAACAAGTGAGGAACAGGCCGACCTGGTTTGGAGTAGTTTTTCCTTTAATAAAATTGGCCAATATAATGTTTTTTTTTTTTTTTTTATTTTTTTTTAAATGAGGAAAAAGGGATAGACACATACTTTTGAATTTTTTATTTTTTTTTTGTTATCAATATCAACAACACCTTTATCCCAAATTAATTGGGGTCGGTGGTAGATGAATCCAAATGAAAAATACAAAGAGATAAAATTACAAATAAATAAATAATATATATATATATAAGTAAAAAAAGGGTGTAAAAAAAATTAAAAATAAAACAAAAAATAAAAACAAAAAAACAAAAAAAAAGATAAAAAAAGATGGGAAAGAAGAAAAGAGATAAAGGAAAAGAAGGGGAAAAGAAGAAGAGAAGGGAGATGAAGAGGAAAAGGACTAAAAAGGGACCATCTGGAACATAAAAATAACAACGGGTCTAATCCTCTACCATGCTTATAGTTTTTCTCCATTTCGTCCTAAGACACACCGTCCACCAATCTATATCTCACTCCATTAAGTCTTGTTTTACTATCTTCCCCCAAGTTAAGTTATGGTCTACCTCTACCTCTATCTTCCCCCAAGTATCATACTTTTGTTCTTACGGGAATATCTAAGGGCCTTCTCATTACGTGTCCAAATTATTTCAATCTATGTTTTCTCATCTTTTCAGCCACCGGTAGTACTCTTACCTTTCGTCGAATGTCTTCATTTCTTATCTTATCCATCCTCGTATAACCACACATCCATCTTAACATCTTCATCTCTGTGATACGAACCCACCATGGTTTGGGCCCCAAATATAGTAGTTGGCCCAAGTGAAGATGCTATTGGCTCAGGAAGTGGAAAGACTGAAGGCCCGAGTAGAGATATTTACTGGAATACCCTCTAACAGAATGCATGCGTGGGGGAAATTGGTTAAGATGGGAGGATGGTGCTTGAGGGGGATGTTCTGGAATCTTTGGGAGGTTTCGGATCCTTTTGGATATTGGGAGAGAGTGAGACCTCTAGAATTGTCTCACAATATCTTTTATATTTTTGCATTGTCATTTCCTTTTCTATTTCCTTATCTTTGAAATTGTCTCTGTTTACTGTTCTTGTAATTGTCTTTGCTAAAGATATGAAAAAAATGATGTTATTCAGGCCAAGAATCTCTTTTATTGTTCTTATTTCTAGAAACCTGAGTAGAAGGTCTGTAACAATTGGTCCTGGTGGCACTGTTGATCGCCTCAAAGCTCGTTTGGTGGCTAAAGGATACACTCATATATTTGGTCTTGACTATGGGGATACTTTTTCTCCTGTTGCCAAGATGGCATCTGTTTGCCTATTTCTTGCACTTGCTGCCATTCATCAATGGCCCATTCTACAGCTTGATATAAAAAATGCATTCTTACATGGTGACTTGCTAGAGGAAGTACATATGGAGCAACCACCAGGTTTTGTTGCTCAGGGGGAGAATTCTGGAATGATATGTAAGCTTCGTAAATCTTTATATGGCCTGAAGCAGTCCCTGCGGGCTTGGTTTGGTCGCTTTAGTTCTGCTGTTCAATCCTTTGGCTTAATCAGAAGCAAAGCCGATTATTTTGTCTTCTATAGGCATAACTCTTCTGGCCAGTGCATCTATCTCCTAGTCTATGTTGATGATATCATTATTACTGGCAGTGATCAAGTTGAGATTGATCAGTTAAAGAAATACTTATTCAATCAGTTTCACACCAAAGATCTTGGCAGACTTCGATATTTCTTAGGGATCGAAGTGGCACCATCTAGGCAGGGAATTTTCATTTGTCAGAAGAAGTATGCACTGGATATCCTAGATGAGACTGGTATGTTGGGATGTAAATCTATTGATACACCTATGGATTCTATTGTTAAGCTGTTACCCGGACAGGGGGAGCAATTGGCAGACCCTGGTCGTTTTTGCCGATTAGTTAGAAAGTTGAACTATCTTATTGTGACGAGACCAGACATCTCTTTTGCAGTTAGTGTGGCAAGTCAATTCCTTGACTCTCCTTGTGACTCCCATTGGGATACAATTATCAAGATTCTTCGATATATCAAAAGAGCACCAGGAAGAGGTTTATTATACACAAATAAAGAGAATGCAAAGGTATCTAGCTATTCAGATGCTGACTGAGCAGGTTCTCCTTCAGACAGACGATCCACCTCGAGGTATTTTGTTCTCCTTGGAGGAAACTTGATCTCTTGGAAGAGTAAGAAGCAAACTGTGGTTGCAAGGTCAAGTGCAGAGGCAGAATATCGGGCAATGAGAAATGCAACCTGTGAGCTCATCTGGCTAAAACAATTGCTTAAGGAACTACATTTCTGTGAACAGCAGCCCATGAAGTTCGTTTGTTACAATCAAGCAGCATTGCATATATTCTCTATCCCAGTCTTTCATGAGAGGACCAAACATATAGAAATTGACTGTCACTTTGTTAAAGAGAAGATTCAGTCAGGAGAGATCGAGACAACATTTGTCAATTCCAGTGATCAACTTGCAGATGTTTTCACCAAGGCTCTTAGAGGTCCCCGAATAGATCATATATGTAACAAGCTGGGAGCTTATAATATATACGCACCAGCTTGAGGGGGAGTGTTAGAAATAAAATAATATTAAATAGAATTGTATTATTTATTATTCTGTTATTTTAGCAGGTTATTTGAGCTTGGCCCATTAGGTCATTTAACCTCTTTAAAAAGAGGTCCTTTGTACAGTTTTATACACAATTGAATACAATATATATTTGGTATTTGCAAAAAGCAATTAATAGAATAATACTTCTTCTAGATCTCTTACCTTAAAATTCCATTAACTCCCTATTGAAACCTTAGTCTAAAAACCTTGACCAATCCTAGCCAACATTCCCAGACAACCTAGAAAAGTCATAAATGTATGAGTCCTTGCTGCTTCATTGGGGTATGCTGTTAAATGCAGACAAGACAGAGGTCATACCCCTCAGCGCTTTACTTGTACTTCTTACCACCCACTGAGACTATTTTCTCAACTCTCACTTTATCTATGCCTCATCACGAAAAGTGATCAATACTGTTTAGCTCATAATGACTAAATTGTGTTTAGTTATTCCTTTGTGATTGAAAGATCAAATGTTAGAATTCAACAAATAGTCTCTGTATAAATTTGCAAAAGTATAAGTACGTGTACGGATTGTCCTCATCCCATTTTCGCTAGATGGGATTTAATGAATAGTAATTTTGTTTTTTAATAATCTCTTGTTTTCAGTTTTCATTACATGGGGGACATCATGTCTTGTGTTGTCTCAGTTCTCCTTAATTTTTGTACTCTAAATCGGCTTTTTCCATTGTAATTTGTTCCAAAACTCTTGAAATTGGCATCATCGTGGTCCCCTGGCTAGAAATGGTTGCTAAGTTCTCTTTGGTAGGGTCATTTTGTCAGGGTTGCTTTGCGGCAGCCAATTACAAGTTGTAATTCATTAGTATGATGTCTAATCAATGATGTCAGGGTCATTTTTATGCCAAATTATTTTTATTTTTTACAAAATTCAAACTTGCATTGAAGTTCGGGAATGGAAGGGGCTTGTTAAAACATGACTCCATTATAATTTTCCAGAGAATATTACAGTAAATTATTAGAACCTCAAGAAAGCTGAATGAATTTTGTAGGGAATTCGCCCTCTGCAATCTGTTTGTAGTGTGGAAATATAATTAAGCGTTTTTCTCATGTTAACTAACTTGCAGTTTTTCTGACAGGAAGAACCTGGTGGGCAGCGTGCTCTAATATTTGATCAAGGAAACAGAATATCTCAGGTTAGTGTATTCTATTCTTACCATTATTGTGCAAGCCTTTTAGCCCAACAGTTGTTATCAGATACACGTTTCTTGTTTTGAGTTTCTTTTTCCATTCTTTATTGATTTCACTAAAGTGTTTTACATGCCCGTAAACCATTTTTCACAATAGGAATAATTGAGGAATGCCAAATGTTATCCTTGATTTTTAGGGCATCAGCTGCGCTGATGTGGCTGATATATGTGTGAAGGCACTACATGATACAACTGCAAGAAACAAAAGCTTTGATGTGAGTAAATCCTGCTTGGTTATAAGACTGAAGTCAATGCCAAAAGAAACTAAACCTTTTCAACCTTGTCTAGGTATGTTACGAGTATGTTGCTGAGGATGGGAGGGAGCTTTATGAGCTGGTATGGGAAAAATTATTGATGGCATTTTTTATAGAGGCAAAAAAATAAAATGAAAAAGCTCTTCGTTAATGCATTCATGGAAACTGATTATTTTTGGGTCTGCTCAGGTTGCACACTTGCCTGACAAAGCAAATAACTACTTGACACCTGCCCTTTCTGTCTTGGAGAAGAATACTTGATAGTCCCCTGTGGAGACAACATACTTCCCAAAATTTTAATTATAAAATCGCTTCGTACTTTGTTCTACTTCTTCATGACTGCCTCAGGTGGAATGTAACTACTTTTCCTGTATATATATTCATATGCAACCCAAATGTACGACTTGGGAAATTAAAAATTTATAAATTCCTCCTTTGAAAATTGAAACAATAAAATATATGGCATTGAATGTACAATTTGTCTCCTAGTGTTTGATTCCCTTATTTGTAAACTCGCTAACAAATTCATCTTATTATTGTCAATTTAGAAATAAGTTTATGGGTTTAATGTTTTCAAAGTGAATGTAAGTAAGTTATTTATATTTGCTCTCAAAATGACGTAATTTTAGGTTGAAAAATTAAAAAATTATAATGAAAAAGATTATTATAACATTGAAATAAATTATAATTACAAAAGTATTTTGATTTTCGCCTCAAAATGACGTCGTTTTATTGTAAAAAAAAGTGAACCTTAAGTTTATATCTTAATAGACCAATTTGTATTGACAAAAAAATATAGAATAAAAGCAATATAAATTTCACTAATAAAAAAAAAACAATATGAATGATATTTTTTGGGACCAAATTTACAACGGTCGTACCTTCCAGCACCTGTTATAATTTAGAAAAGCACATTAGGGCTTTCGTTTGGGGTGCAAACACAGCCGCAGACGTACTCACCAGATTCCTTGGAGTTTGGCTTGCCCGCCAAAGCAGAATGGAGGCATGGGATTAAGACGCATGAAGGAAACAATATAGCATTTCTGATGAAAGTTGGGCATAACATTCTAACCAAAACAGACGCCCTTTGGGTCCAAGTTATCGGAAATAAGGATGGGGTGGAAAATGCCTTGATGCCAGTTACTAAAGGCTGCTCGAATAGCTCTACCTTATGGAAATGCTTGGTAAGAGTATGGCTTCATATTATATCTCAGCTGAGGGTTCTGTTGAGCGATGGTGTATCTACTAATTTTTGTTCTGATAGGTGGATCTCTGGAAGCTCCCCTTTAATTGATCACGCAATGGGTAAAAAGTGCGAGAAGAAATGAGGCAGTGGAGAGTAGTTGACTGTGTCACTGAGCAAGGTTTGTGGAATCTTGAAATGATTGAACTAAATATGCCAACACATTTGGTGGCTAAGATCAATAGTATCGTTACTCATATAGAGTCAAATAACTAGGATAGAGTTCTTTGGTGCAGAACGTCGGATGGGGCATTTTCCGTGAATTCTGCTTACAAATTCCTGGTTGACAGTTACGCAAGCGAAGACAAAATCTTTGGAAGAAGATTTGGAGTTCTGGACCGGAGAGGATTCGCTTTTTCTTGTGGCTAATGGTTGGGGAACATCTCTTGACCAATGCAAAAAGACAGCTGAGGCATATGGTTGTTGTGGCTACTTGCACCAGATGTTTCCATCCTTGGGAGGGCGTGGACCACATTCTACATTTGTGTCCTTAGGTAAAAAAAAATATGAACAACCTTGGTCCACGAGAATAAGTGGTCAACATTCTTCACAATAAGTGTTAATATATCAGCATGATGTACAAAACTTTGTATTTAGATAATTTGTAGTTAGTTCAGTTAGTTAGAAGGTAGTTATTTTCTGTTACATCATTTAGCTTGTACGCTATAGTCACTAGCTGATGTCTATATATCAATTAGATGAACCTTCAATGAAACTTGATCATTTTTCGTCTTTTATCAATCTCAATATGGTATGAGAGCTCATCTAGAGCTCTGATATCCACACCCTTCTTCTTCTCCAAAATTTTCGTCTTCGAATTTCTTCTTGTTCTTCAAGACTCCTTTCGTTCTTTCAACCAAGAAAATGGAAAATGCAATTCCAAACATAGCTCTAATTCAGAATACAGCACCAGAATCCAATCCTTACTATTTGCATCCTAATGAAAGCCCATCGCTAATCTTGGTGTCTCCTCTGATGAATGGAAAGAATTTCCACACATGGTAGAGATCAATGCGCATGACACTTTTGTCCAAGAACAAACTTGGCTTTGTTAATGGAACCATCAAGAAACCAGATGAGAACTGTCCTCTCTTTGGAGCATGGGAGAGGTGCAATACTATGGTAATTTCTTGGCTTCATCGCTCTATCTCAGATTCAATTGCACAATCAGTTCTGTGGATGGACAAGACAGATGACATATGGAAGAACTTGAAAGATAGATTTGCTCAAACTGATATGTTCAGAGTCTCTGATCTACGAGATGAAATATTCAAACTTCAACAAGGAGACAAATGCGTTTCAGATTACTTCACCTAGCTATAGATTCTATGGGATGAATTAGAGAGCTTGCAGCCAATTTTGCCATCATGCGCATGTGGAGCAGCAACACCGATCAAGGATACTCGTGAAAGAGACTATGTGATAAGATTCCTTAAGGGATTAAATGACCAACTTGAGCATGTGAGAGCTCAGGTAATGCTGTTAGATCCTCTCACTTGTGTTAACAAAGTATTTTCTCTCATTCTTCAGCAAGAAAGGCGTTTAAGAGTAGGAGCCAATGTTTCTGGTATCCAATATCCAAAAAATTTTATCAATATTGCTGAACAACAAAGATCAAGAGCACCAATGGATAGGGGACAACTCCGTTCCAGTCAAAGCTTCAATCAAGGAACCAATGGATAGGGGATAAATTCGTTCCAGTCAAAGCCTCAATCAAGGAAGAGGCCGTGGAATCAAATTTTGCACATATGGAAAAAGAACAAACCATGCCATTGAAACATGCTATCTCAAGCATGGATTTCCACCGGGTTATAAAACTAGGAGGCCACACGCTGCTGCAAATTTTGCTTCACCAGAATTAGATGATGATATTGATCTTGAGGTAGAAAATAAATAAGAGATTCTGAATTTTACATTTTCGAAAGAACAACATCAGGAAATCCAGAAGCTCCTACAAAGATCAAAACAAACACACTCCTCCAACATGGTTTAGACACATTCATCTACTTTCAACATAGGTAACACAATATTAGGTATCAATTCAAACCATTGGATTTTGGATACTGGGGCTACTGATCACATCGCATGCATTGCCTCTAATCTTTCATGTATTCAATCCATAAATCTCATACACATTACACTTCCAAATGGCACCCAAATTACCACAACACAGTTAGGCACATCTAGGATTTTTGATTCCCTAGTTCTCAAGAATGTTTTTTATGTTCACTCTGTTCGTGTCAACTTAATTTCAGTCACTAAGCTTCTTCGAGACACTCAATCTCATTCCTATTTCCTTTTCTATGATTGAACTTGTTCCATCCAACAGATCTCAACCAACCAAACGACTGGTTTAGCTACGTAAATCAATGTACTCTACATATTAAAGACACATGAAGGATCTGTCAAGAAAAGCTTCTGCAATAAAGTGACCTCAGATGATACACTAATATGGTACCAAAGACTTGGACACCCTTCTGAACCAGTTATAAAGACCATGTCCATTTACTTTCCTTTCATTTCGTGTAATAAAATAGATCCTTGTGATGTATGCCACTTCGTTGTTACCTTACATTTCCAGCACAATCAAAATTGCATTTCCTTTTCAATTAATACATACTGACATTTGGGGTCCCTTTTCCACAACTTCTTTACATGGTCATTGTTATTTCTTAACAATCGTGGATGATTTTACACGATTTACTTGGGCCATTCTTCTAAAAAACAAGGCTGAGGCACGCATCAACTTAAGGCGCTTCACTGCCTATGTTGAAGACCAATTTAACTTTTCCGTAAAATTCATCAGAAATGATAATAGAGCAGAATTCATCAAGACTGATTTCTATCTTTCTAAAGGGATTGAACACCAACGTTCTTAGGTAGAATCACCTCAACAAAATGGGGTTGCAGAACGTAAACACCAATATAGACTCAATGTAGCCCGTTCTTTTTTCTTTCAAGCCAAATTACCCATCAGCCTATGGTCCTATGCTATTTCTCATGCTATCCACATTATAAACCAAACCTACACACCACTTCTCAACAACAAGACACCCTATGAAAAGCTATACAACAATTCTCCATTTCTCATACATTTAAAAGCCTTTGGTTGCCTTGCACATGCCACAACCTTACAAGCTAAACGCTCCAAGTTTGATTCTCGAGCCCATAAGACAAGCTTCATTGGTTACAAACAAGGTACTAAAGACTATATCATGTTCAACCTAGTTACCCGAAACATTATCATCTCCAAAAATGTCATCTTCTATGAAAATAAATTCCCTTTTTCCTTTGAATTTGACATACCAACAAATATAGATAACCATCAACCAACTATACCCATTCCTACATATGAAACACTCCAACCCAATATACCTGAACCCATTTTGCCACATGAATCCACCTTACCAGATACCTCATCACAATAACCTACCATTTTACCAAAGTAGCAACCTTTTACAATCTGGAAGTTTTGATCCCAATCCTCAACAACCTCAACATCATCAACCTAGACGCTCTTCCATACCACATACTGCACCCAAGTATTTACAGAACTTTCACGTGTCTCTATCGATTACTTCTGACACCAATGCTGTCTCAGGTATCAATTCCATTTATATCCTCTTTCCAAAGTTTTATCATATAATAATTGTTCTCCTGGCTACAAGAATATCTTTCTAAACACTACCACCAGTGTCGAACCAAAATCATATTCACAAGCATACTAGCATGATTGTTGCAGAAAAGCTACGCATGATGAGATCATGGCCCTCGAACATAATCAGATGTGGTCTGTAGTTGATCTTCCTCCCAATACTACACCCATTGGATGCAAATTTTAACGCCCCGTCTGCAGCCGGTTAATTAACATTCATATGATAGTAAGCGCAACATGCTCAACTTAATTAATGCGGAAGCTAACTGAATAAATTTTCTCTTCTTTCTTATGTATTGCAAACCTTTTCACTGCAATGGCCAAAATAAAACGGACAACATTTCCTCTGTATTTTGGACCACTGGGGATAATTCCCACCAAGATAATTTCAACCTGATTGACAGTTTGATATAATCTAGATATAAACCATATTACCCAGCCATCCATGGCGTAGGCTATCTCAGAATCATAACAGATCTCAAATTAATATCCATAGAGTTACTTACATGATTACATCAACCAACTAAAAGAGATGTAATCAAATAAGTAACCTAGACATATACAGACATAAATATCAACATGGCATAGACATCTCCTATGCTCTCAAAATAATGACATGGCATATAGATACGTATCCAAAATAAATTCATGTCAAATACTCATCAGCATATAAAGCCAATCCTAACTATCAGGTCAAGTAATATCTCTCGTCTGGCTTCTTGTCACGCTATGCCTCAGTACCATCAGCTCCTGTACTTGAAATGGTAATCCCCATAACGCGGGGTGAGATAATATAATTACCTCAGTAAGCTAAGAACCCTTGGAGGGCTCCTCCACCCCTAAGCTCACTTCTGGTATAATCACAGTATAAAAATCTATGCATGCATCAGAATATGTATGACAATGCAGTGTGCAATAATATAACCCTACTGGCCAGAGAATATAACAAGTATGCATTACGCAAGGAAACACCGTCTCATACTATGCATAAGGAAACACCGTCTTATGCCTCACACAAGGAAACACCGTCTTGTGTGGCACTGACACGAGTTGTCGAACTCGCACAAATTAATTAAATCAGGTTTATTAAAATTTTGTAGTAAAGCGTCAACTTGAGTTGTCTCTCAAAGAGTTTGCAATGAACTCAATCGCTCAATTATAAAAAAAAAAAATGGAAACCAAATGAAAATCGCAACCAAATAAAAATGGAAACTAAATAAAAAGAGAAAATAAGGAGAAACGGAAATTAAAGAAAAACGGAAACTAAAACGGGGGGTTTGAATATGATTATAATTTAAACGGAAATGAAAAAAAAAAGAATAATCAAATTAAAAGCAATCAACCCAAAAATTAGGATTCCAAAGATATCCATCATTGGACAAATAATTACCAAATCGTGATTGATCTCAATTGAATCAGAATCCTTATTTCCAATTGAGAACCCTCTCTAAGCGACCGCTTAGCGTTTGGTCGAATACGATGCGTCTACTCACGCAATCGCGGAGTATCAACCCGTTCGACTTGAGTTCATTGGGTTAATCAACCTAACCATTAAATCCAATAGTTAATCTCTTTCCTAAGAACGCAATCGCATATCTCAGATTGAACACCCACAATCGCGCGATGTCAAACCGAGTTGGAAAGAGAAACGAATTTGGTTCAAAATGAGGCGCAGGTCCTCAGGATTCAACCATGGAATCCTCAACCCTTGGGTTGATTAAAGAAAAGAGGAGAGAGAAAAGACGAAAATTCTCTTAATTTCAAAACTGTAAAATTCAAATTCAAACAAAAAAAAAGATGCTCCACAAGGTCCCTACTCTCGCCCTTTTAACCCCTAATCAAGCTGGGCTTCGGGCTCTACAAATCCAACCCAAAATAAAAGGAAACAAAACAGAAATATTGGCTCTGGGCTTCATGTACATTGGGTTCAAAATTATAACTTAAGTTCAAACGTAAAAATAAATTTCCAGCAAAACACGTCCATCTTGGGCTCAGGTTTCGACCATTTTTCTGTCCGAATTGGGCTTCAGTAGCGGAAATAGAGTGAGATATGGCCAAAATACGAAAGTAGTGTAAATCTGGAAAATTATGAAGAAAATCAATTAAACCCAATTAAAATCTAGAATTCTGATTTGACCCAAAAGACCTTTATTTAACTCAAATAAAACCTAAAAATACCAACCAAGAGTAATAAATAAGTGTAACAAAATATGTTATCAGGCACACAAACATACATACATATACATGCAACATATAACATCATTTTCACATCCCATATCAAACTACCACCCTCCCTCGGAGTCTGGTAGAACAAACGGGGGATTAACCCCAAGGATCGAAAGCTTACCTGGAATAGCTCTTTTCCTAGCCTCCTCCAAGTTAAAGGTCCACAAGCCAACAAAATGTTCAATAAATGACCAACACACCTATCCATGGTGAATTCATCACAATTAAACATATATCTATTTCATATAAGTTTCACATCAAACCATTGTTTGATACTTACCTCAATCTCAAGAATTCAAGAGCCTTTCTCAATGTCCATGCTCTTGCACCACGAGTCCACTTGGTCTCCCACTATAACCAAGGAACACATATCCATTAGTATACATCATTAATGCATACATACGGTACTGTTCATCTCTACAGTACTATTCATGTATACGTCACTATTCAAAAATACGGTATCTTAAATTTTTTAAAATATACTTTCATAAAATCCTCATCTGAACACTTTTCTCAACATGAGCTAAGCATCAATCAAGCTCTAACATGCTCAATCAAACTAAACTTTCAAAATGAAAACCTAAATTCAATCTTCCTTAAAACTCAAAGAAAACCAGCATTTCTCAACATAAACTTACCTAGAACGAAGGGGAAGACTTACTTCAAGCTCTCATGGCTTCAAGCTCCATCAAAACCCCCATTTTCCATGAAATCCAAAATCTTAGAGGAAGAATATCTCTCTCTGCAGTGAACCCCACCCAGAAATACTGGTACCAATGGATTCCTTTCGAAATTTCTCACAAGTTTGGCTTTGGAACGAAGTGATTTGGAGGTTTCTAGCTCAAGTTATGAATTTCGGAAGATTTAAAATAAAAATCTCTTTTTTTTCTCTCTCATTTTCTCCTCTCTCGATCCGCTTTGAAGAAGACGAAGGAATAGGAATTTTTTTAGAGTTTTTCACTTATATATGTTAAGTGAAATTCAACTTGGTAAAAGTTTATCTATCTAGTCACCTCCATTCATTACCAAACTTTGCCCAATGAACTAGAATATTTTTCTAGTCATGTTTCCAACTTTATTTTCACTTTTTGGATAACTTTATTTACCCGCATTTTTATCACTTAACTGTCATTTTAACTCCTTTTTCATCAAAGGTGACTTTATTTCTTTTTTATTCTGATTATTCTTCAATATTAAATCAACAACTACTAGTGAGGGTTATTATACAAATAGGCCTACAAAATAAAGCACAAAGAAAATGGCTCTATTGAACGTTATAAAGCCAGGTTGGTAGCCAAAGGATACAACCAGATTGAAGGTATCGATTACTTAGACGCTGTCAAGAACCAATTTAACCCAAAAACTTAAGCTATTAGGTGAGGTTACATTAATGGTTTTATATATCTCTAACACACGCCCTCACAAGAGAGCCCATTGGGCTTGAAAGGTGAATGATGCAACAGGCTTAGCTTACCTGTGCTAAGAAATTCCACAAAGAAAATGGGAGGCCGCGAGGATCGAACCTAGGACACTGAGGCTTTGATACCATATAAAAAACCATTTCAACCCAAAACCTTAAGGTGTTGGGTGAGGACCTTTTTAATGGTTTATATTATTCTTTAACACACCCCCTCACACACGAGCCCCTTGGGCTTGAATTGTGTATATTGCACAGGTTCAATATTTTTGGTTTTTATCTTTGCTTATTTTAATTCCACTCAAAAATGGGGGGCGGTGAGGGTCGAACTCGTGACCTTGTGATCACTGAAGCTCTGATACCATGTAAAGAACCAATTCAACCCGAAAGCTTATTCTCTAACGAACACCTTTTCTCTTGTTGTGAAGCTTATCATAGTTCGAATTCTCCTTTCTATTGCCACAACAAAGGGGTGGATACTAAAGCAATTAGATGTCAATAATGCTTTCCTCCATGGGGATTTAAATGAAGATCTTTATA
This sequence comes from Gastrolobium bilobum, assembly GCF_033153095.1. Classification (NCBI taxonomy): domain Eukaryota; kingdom Viridiplantae; phylum Streptophyta; class Magnoliopsida; order Fabales; family Fabaceae; genus Gastrolobium; species Gastrolobium bilobum. The sequence continues at coordinate 182,809 of NW_026897250.1, read as the reverse complement.
TGACTCTTCCCCCAGGAATCACTTCTACAAAAATGAATCAAGTGTGCAAGTTACAAAATTCCTTGTATGGCCTCAAACAGGCTAGTAGACGTTGGAATGCAAAACTAAACATCTCTTTTCTCCTTGGGATACATTCAGTCAACAACAGACCATTCATTGCTGGTAAAACACCACAATGGTTCGTTTATTGCTTTTCTCATATATGTGGATGATATTGTACTGACGGGTAATGACAAAGATGAAATTCAGCAAGTAAAACAACATCTGGATCGTCTTTTTAAAATTAAGGACTTGGGTTCTCTTCGCTTCTTTTTGGGTCTAGAAGTAACTCGATCAAAAACAGGTATCATTCGCAATCAAAGGAAGTATGCTTTGGAACTTTTGTCAGATACAGGCTTACTTGCTGCCAAACCAGCTTTGACGCCTATGGATCCTTCTCTCAAATTACAAAAGGATTAGGGAACCCCTTTCCATAATGCTGCTGCTTATAGAATACTTGTTGCTCGTCTTCTTTATCTCACAACAAGACCTGACATTGCTCACCCGTTCAACAACTCAGCCAATGGATATCCATTACAAGGCTGCCATCGGGGTCCTTCGTTATATCAAAGGATCACCTTCTAAAGGTCTATTTTTTCCAACAAACAACAATATCACTCCTTCTGCATTCTCGGATTCAAAATGGGCTTTGTTGCATAGATACAAGGCACTCTATTTCTGGTTTTTGCATTATTCTTGGACCATCCCTTGTTGGTTGGAAGTCAAAGAAGCATAATACAGTATCCAAAAGCTCATCGAAGGAGAATACAGATCACTTGCAAGTTTAGTATGTGAACTTCAGTGGTTTTCATTCTTACTCAAAGATCTTCACGTGCCTTTATCTCAACCTATCTCAGACTTCTGTAACAACAAATCGGCCATCTACTTGGCCCATAACCCAACATTTCATGAAAGAAGTAAACATACAGACATAGACTATCATCTTGTTCGCGAACGTGTTCAGTCAGGTCTTATCCACCTTCTCCCGTTTCATTCTGCAGAACAAATAGCTGACCTTTTGACCAAAGCTCTCCATTGTACATCATTTTATGCATTGTTACACAAGTTGGGAATGAAAGATGTAAAGAAAGAATGGCTAAATAACAACACGAGGGGGGTGAATTGTGTTTTAAATTTTTTTAGAATTAAATCAAAATTTAAAACCTAAAATCCCTTTTCAAAAACATGCAAGAAAGAGAGACTTAATAAAAATTCTCAAACCCTAAAAACAAATTCATATTATCAAGAATAATGAATTAGAGAAGAGTAATGCAGCGGTAAATAAAAAAGAGTAAAGGAAAGAGAAAATAACACTGAATTTATCTTGGTTCACTCTCTACCACTGAGAGCTACATCCAGACTAAGGCAGATCTTCCCACTATCATTAAGCTTTCAACCGGTGCTCGAAGAAATCGTTTTACAAAAGGAATTTTACAAGACCAGTGATCTTCACTTAATCAAGCTCAACCTAACCCTAGGATCTTCACTTAATCAAGCTCAACCTAACCCTAGGATCACTCCCCTTAAACCAACACAATTGGAATTTTACTAGACCATGACTAACTCCTTGATCACTCTTAACTTAAACCCTAAGATCACTCCAATTGAACGACCATAGCAGAAACAACCTCCCCAATTTCAGAACATGTAAAAACAAAAAAACAGAGGAAGAAGAAGAGTTACAGAGATTTCTCTCTCTAGAACTCAAGTTCATGCAAAAATCATGTTCACGAGCGATTCTAACTCTAATGCATGTAGTATTTACGCTTTCTTTTGTTTCTGAACCCTAAAACATGAATATATAATAACTCAAGTGATATATAAAAAAATACAAAAAGATTTGATTCGGATTTAAAAAATTATTACGTGACCCCCAAGATATATCCGGATATTCTGGGCAGAGATATCCGGATAATATATCCAAATATGTTATATTCGGGTACACAGTTCATATATCCAGATACTTCATGACAGCAACCACAAAATCATCCGAATTTGTTCTAACTTGTTCTAAATAATTTTTTTATCACTTCTCACACATGAATGCATGTTCCTAGCATCAATCTAACAGTTGTCCATGTGTGTGAGACTTGTACGCATGAGTTTATGTTACTAAATGCAATCTAGAAGATATTGGCTCAATAAACTCAACTTCATACATTCAAAGACTCTAAAAGTATATGACACATAAACATAATACAATTCTTCAAATATCTTCAAGTGTATTCATCCTTTGAGTCTTCTAGGTCTTTTTCTCATTTGAATACTTTGACTTTGAAGTTGACTTTGCACAATTGAATCACTTCTTCACTTTTGCATGTTGCTTTGGTCTTCTAGAGTCATTTGAGACTTATCACATTGTCTTCTAAGTTGTACATCCATATTGAACTTGTTGGTGCTTTGTAATAATCAAAACTTCAACAATGTAGGCTTGAAAACCTTTGGTTCAACAAAAGACATTCATCTCCCAACTTGAGAGGGGCTGTTAATATATCAGCATATGCAGAATTTTGTATTTAGATAATTTGTAGTTAGTTCAATTAGTTAGAAGGTAGTTATTTTCTATTACATCATTTAGCTTGTACACTAGTCACTAGCGGATGTATATATATCAGTTAGATGAACCTTCAATGAAACTTGATCATTTTTCGTCTTTTATCAATATCAATAATAAGCATTAAGGATTGGGTAAGAACAAATATTAGTAGCAGGGAAGATTGGTCGATCCATGTTGGGTGGCTAATTTTGTTTGGCCTGATTTGCTGGATATTATGGAATGCTTGAAATAAGCTGGGTTTTTTTTAATCATACTACCGTATCTGAACGCAGTGCCATCTGAAAAGGTGTGTGCATTAGTGAGAGCATCTGCAAAGCCACTACATTAGTTCTTGTTCACAGGGTTCACATGTTAATGCGACGAGAATGAGATGTACAGATCTCCTATGTGTATAGATAAGGGAATTCTGTGGCAGATCGGCTAGCAGCTCAAGCTATTCAACGAGACTTCAGTTTTCATGAAACGATAAGCCTGCCCGAGTGTGAGCCCTTTCTTAGGAATGATATCATGGAAGTAAGTCTCCCTAGGTTGTGTGCTATGTAATTGCTTTCTTTTCGTTTCTCTTTGTATCCAAAAAAAGAAAAAAAGAAAAGAACAGTAGCCATTTTCAATTGCAATTGTGCTCATTTTCTTTTACATTGCAATTAATATAATTGTTGCATTTACAATAGTAGCCATTTTTATTTCAAAAGTGCATTTTTGTAAGGAAATGATGGTTTATTTTTCGTACGTATTACTAAGAAAAAGAAAGGATTATATTTTTTTTAAAATCGTAAGTTTTAAATTAAATATTATAGAGAAAGTATTTTTTATTTTAAAAAATACAACTTTGTATTATTTTAAGTAAAACGATCATAATTTTTTAGTTTTTTTATTTTATTTCTCCTTCACAATGCTCTTTCTTTCTCTCTTACTTTTAATTTTGTGAAGAAAACATAATAGAAAAATTCATTAAATATACACCAAAATACTTTCGTTATTTTTTCCTAAAACTTATGTACTTTTATTACTTTTTTTAAAAAAAATATTTATCATTTTAAATCACATAATTTAGTATTATTTTAGATATGCATGATAATCATTTTATTTCCTGACATTGATTCTGAGATGAAACAATTTTATTTTTTTTGATTATGTATCTTGGAAAAGTTCTGAAAATCAGAATCATTTTTATTAACATATTTTATTTTTATTTCAAGAATAAGAATTATACTTATTAACATATTTTTATTTTCTTTTTATGTGACCAAGTTTTGGTGCATATAAGAGGTTTTTTATATTTTCTCCCCTTCATAAAAAAAAGAAATAAAAAGTATTATAAAGGGAAAAAAATAAAGAAAGACCCACCAAAATATAATCATTTCTCTCAACAGACAAAGTTATGTTATTTTAACTTAAAATTGGCAACTTTTAACTTTTAATTGGCAACTTACAAATGCAAGACTATTCCAAAATGCAGGAGAGCATGCCAGTGGTCGTCAACGATACGAAGCTTGAAAAAGGAACATATGTATATATATGGGCTATGTTCTTCTCCTTTTATGGGAGCCGAATTTTTTTTTGCAACTCACACAAATTTTTAATAGATCCCACCATATATTAATTAAAAAAATAAAATAAAAATTATAAAAAAAAACAATTTGTCATAGGCAGGAGAATAGCCTTTTGCGGTACAGAAGCTATTTTTTCATATATATATATATATATATAGGGAAAACTTTTTCTCATATTTCATGAGAATTTAACTCTCATGTTAGTAACCTTTCGATTTATATGTAATTTTTTATTTTTTTATTAATAAATATAGAGCCCACAACTAGTTGAGTCACAACATAAGAATTGAATTCTCATGAACATGAGAAATCAAATCATATATATATATATATATATATATAGGAAAAATGAATTCTTACGTTGTATAAATATGCTCATCTTCTGTCACTCTCAGCTTGTAAAATGTGCCCAACTTTTTTTATTTTCTTTTTTTTTTTTTGAAAAATCTGATGAGACCCAATTGTTTCTATTTGCAGAAAGTGCTAGTCACCGGCAGCATAAGAAATACAACGCCCATATATATATATATGTTACAAAAATCGAAACGAGGGAGTTTCAGGCTCAACAATCTATTTCTTCAAATCATCCAAGTATACAAAATCACAAGTATTTTGATTACTCTGAGAAGACCGGTTAGAAATAGAAACAAAGGGAAGATCCAACGTCTTGAACATACCTTTTTCTCTCTCGAAAACAAAATGGTACAAATGAAATCACTTGATTTATTCTTTTTATTGTATCTCGTCTGCGATTTGGGATATATATTGATTGCGGCCGTATAGCCTATTTCCTTTTATTTTATCTGCTTTTTTATTTTAATTTTTTGCTTGTTTTGTTTTGATTTAATCATTCTGGAATTACAGGCGGGGGATGAAGATCCAAGTTACACAGTAGATGATGCTCTTATGGCTTTGGGTTTTGGAAATTTCCAAATTCTCGTTCTTGCTTATGCTGGCGTTGGTTGGGTTTCAGAAGCAATGGAAATGATGCTACTCTCTTTTGTAGGCCCTGCAGTTCAATCTGCATGGAGTCTTTCCCCTCGTGAGGAGAGCTTGATAACCAGTGCGGTTTTTGCTGGCATGCTAATTGGGGCATACTCATGGGGCATTGTTTCAGATAAACATGGAAGGAGGTAGGTTTCTCTTTCTCCACTAGTTTACTATCTTTTGCATTTGTTAGGTGCTCTCGCATATTTGAAATATTGCAAAAGAAATAGGGTGGATGCTGTTGTCTTCCTATCAAATCTAGGATTAGCTATGCCTTGTTTAAAATCTTCTAATGGATTTATATGTCGATATGCTTACTTCAGAATATGTTAAAGTTGTCCTCAGCTTGTTATACGATGGATGGTGCTGGGCTATGCTGAGTTATGTTTTAGTAAAAAAGAGAGAGAGAGAGAGAGAGAGAGAGAGAGAGAGAGAGAGAGAGAAAGATCACATTAAAATTCTCAAAAGCAGCTGCTCATTAACTATAAGAATGTGTAGATCTCATTTTATGATAAGCCTTCTTGTGTTTCATTTATATTTGTTCATGAGTGGTTGAATGGGGATGTCCAGCCCAATGGGTGGAGGCTGGTGCTTCAATCTACAGAGGGGTTCTTGGTATAGAGAAGGACCAGAGTCCGTATGCCAACAGTTTGATATCACGGGTGTGTATGTGGACACCTTCAGAGTGAGGGGGAATAGGAGAGTTCTGTGCTTGAAGTGCTCTGGTGATTAAGTTGAAGTGGTGAATGTGTGTGCTCTGGAGTGTAGACATCTTGATATACATAGCATTGTGGCAGTTAGGGGAGATAGCGAGACCAGAAAGAGTGGTTCTGCAGGTGCTTGTGGGTGACCATGTACAGTGGAAGATGATCATAGGAGAGAGAAAGCTGGGTGAAGAAACTAAGTCACTGCCTGTGATGGCAAGCAGGAACACAATGCAGATTGGTCCCTGGGGTAGACCACGTCCAACGTGGAAGGCATCTCAGGGGCAAAGCAGCCCAGAACAATATTATAATTTAATTTGTTTCATATAAGTAGCAACTTTTTTTTTTCTTTTTCATTTTTTGATATGCCGTTGTAAAAGAGAACTACAACCAGGGGGCAAAAGATATCCTCCAAGTCAAATAAACTTAAATAAAACAAAGAGCCAATTAAGTTACCTATCATTGTATTTCTGTCCAACCAATCATGGTTTCTACTTTAGTTTTTTGTGCCTCCTATTATTTCAATGATAAAAATTATGCTTGTTTTACTTACAAAAAAAAAAAAATATATGCTTGTTTCAATTCCAATGCTTTATTTCCAAGTACACTTATCTTAGTGCGTTCATTTAATATTATCTGCATGTTTTTCCTTTGGCTTACTTCAATAATTCAGGAAAGGATTCCTTATCACAGCAACAGTTACTGCTACGGCTGGTTTTCTGAGTGCATTTGCTCCTAACTATATATTATTAATTGTCCTTCGTTCTTTGGTTGGTATTGGTTTGGGAGGTGGCCCTGTATTATCATCTTGGTTTCTAGAGTTTGTTCCAGCCCCCAATAGAGGTACCTGGATGGTTGTCTTTTCAGCATTTTGGACTCTTGGTACAATTTTTGAGGCATCACTTGCGTGGGTAAATATTCTTTATTTCCTTGTATGTTTTCATTAATTACAATTATAATCATGTTCTAAAAACATTGATGACTTACTATATATATATATCAGCATTTCCCCCTTTTGTTTCCAAAGATTTTAGAAGGTGATGAACCTATAATTTCCGCCCCCCCAAAATAGGGGAAAAGGTAGTCAACTATGCTTATGTTTGTTTCGTAGCTTTGCAGTTGACCATGAATCTGGATCATCTGCTTCACCCTCAGAAATCAGAATGGTCCATGCTTTTAGATACATACGTCAAATTCTTTTAATTTCTATTAAATGATTCAGATCTCAACCATTTTGCAATTAAGCTCATGGTAATAACTTAGTTTATTTGTTATGTGAGCTGCAAAATTTCCAATTTGCTTCTGGCCTATTTTTTAAAAATTTGAAGTTACCCAGGATTCAAAAACCAAGTAACCAACTAATTACCGAGGAGTTAAGTAATGCACAGGGGGTTACAAATTGCAAATTTTCTTTCTATAACGTAGATACAACCCCCAAAGATTTGTGTACTTTCATCTTTTAGCCTAGGAAAGTGCTACTCTTATTCTTAAGGACTGTATCTTGTATAAAACTTGCAAATGTTCTGTCAAATTTTCTAAGTTGGATATTATTGTGGTAGTTTCTATTCCTGTTGCAAGACTGACAAATCATAGAGCAGATGGGCTAACCCAATGCAATGTTCGTTGCAGATTGTGATGCCAAAACTGGGTTGGAGATGGCTTCTTGCACTATCTTCCGTTCCTACGTCTTTCCTTCTTCTGTTCTACAAAGTGACACCTGAGTCACCAAGATACCTATGCTTGAAAGGTAGAACAACTGATGCAATTAATGTTTTGGAGAAAATAGCAAGAGTAAATGGAAGAAAACTTCCTTCTGGTGTCCTTGTTTCTGACCATCAAATTGAGCTACACGAAATTGATAACCCTTCAGAGGACATGGTTTTACTCTCACCAAGAAAAAATGAAGTTGAGACTCCTCAAGGAAAGGTTTCCAATTCACGTGCTATCTCATCAGTTTTAGTGCTTCTCTCACCAAAATTGGCAAGGTCAACCCTTCTATTATGGGTAGTATTCTTTGGTAATGCTTTTTCATATTATGGCCTTGTTTTGTTGACGTCCGAGTTGAACGGACATAGTAAATGCATGCCACATAAATTGCAGACAGAGAAGTCCCAAGACATTAGATACAAAGGTGTTTTTATTGCTAGTTTTGCAGGTATGTTTCTACTGATTTCGGAGTTTTCTTACTCTACCAATGCAGGAAAATGCATGACTGATACATAACTCAATTTTGTGCATAGAGCTGCCTGGGCTCCTCTTGTCAGCTGCGCTCGTAGATAAAATCGGTCGTAAGCTCTCAATGTCAACCATGTTCTTCATGTGTTGTATTTTCCTTCTCCCATTAATATTCTATCTGCCTGAGGGCCTAACAACGAGCCTTTTATTTGGAGCTCGCATATGCATCACAACAACCTTCACAATTGTGTATATATATGCACCAGAGGTAATGCATCTATTGCAAAATAATTTTATTTTTGAATGATCTTGTTGAAGTGTATTTGGGAGAAATTATGTACATTTGATACTAACTTATTACACCTATCTATATTGTTAATTACCAGTACAAGTCAGGAACAGTGACCAATGTACCACACATTGGCCACTTTTTAACCAACGTTACCACGCGAACAATAATATTTACCAAAATGTCATGCGTCCAAGTTCGCTACAACATGTAGCGAACTTAGTTTGCTGATGTGGCGTGTTCCTGGTGGCCACCTAGTTCGCTACAGGGTGTAGCGAACTAGGTGGCAATTAATGTCACCTGCTGTGTCCATCTGCCATGACATGTGGCAGTCCCAGAGAAGTTCGTTGGATGGGCCAGTGAACTAGGTGCAAAGAGGATGCCAACTGTTAGCATCTCCCCTAGTTCGCTGCATGGGCCAGCAAACTAGATGCAAAAAGTTGCCATCTGTCAGCATCTCACCAAGTTCGCTGTATGGGCCAGCGAACTAGGTGCAGAGGGACACATGTGGCAGCCCCCTACAAGTTCGTTGGGGGTACAACGAACTGCCATGTGTCAACGTCTATAAAAACCTAACCCCAGCAACCATTTCATATGTGTTCTCCGTCGTTTTTTTTAACAACCTCTGGTATCTCCTTCTTTCTTCTATTTATTGTATTTGCTATTTGACAGAATAACAATGATTTAATCGTTATTGTATATTATAATTGGAGGAGATATTTTGGAGCGAATGGTAAAGTTTTTGAAGGAGATACGAAAATGTTCTGCATGGGCGCCCGATGCAATTATAATGACCTGAAGAAAATAATATACAAGAATTTGAGATTATAACAGGGTCAATCCCTCTGTCGATTGATTGCTAGATGCGCCTCGGGTAACCCAGTGCAGTGGGTTGCTGTGGATGTTGTCGAGAATGAAGATGTAGCGTTAGTAGTAAACGCATTTCGAGGGCAATGAGAGTCCTCAGCCATTGAATTGTATGCGGAAGTAAACTATGGTGGACAATCAAGCACTAAACATTCCCTCCCTTCCAGTCACTCGATCGACATTAACAGGGAGCCGCTGGTCAATCTGGAAGATATGTATGAGTCACCCATACCACCATTACCCCAATGTCTTTAGAAATAATTCCTGCACACGACATAGGTGATCAAGCTAGGCGTACGGACAGTTCCGAGGAAAAGGTGGACGAAGGTCTTGTTCCTGACAGTGACTTATCGGATACAGACGTCGATGGTGATTTCGATTGTTGTCCGTCTAGCGCATTGTGTCATCCGATTCCTTCACTGGTCATTGTCGGAATGCATGACACACCTATGGCAGGTTAGTTACTTTAATGGGCTAAATTTTTTTTTAATATAGTTATTAATGACAATCCATAAATTGTTACGCATGTGTGATTATATAGGAGACGATGGTGTACCGTTTTGGTCTCAGATAAGCCATTACATGAATATTAACTAGGCATACCCAGATTAGGAGTGTGATGAAATGGATGGAGCGCAAATATCAAACTAGCATATGAGTCAAGAGCTCTATAATGACTAGGTGTTTGAGAGCAAGTAGGATGTACAGATGGTAATAAAACAATATTTTATGGCAAACCATCGCACAACTGTTGTAGATTAATGGTTTGTCAAAATCACAATGACGGTTGTCCATGGAGGATAAGGGCGTACCTTAAAAATGGCGGCACTGAATGGTTTATAGGCGTATGGAACAACGAACACACATGTGTTAGTCAAAGTCTTTCTTAAGATCACAAACAGCTAGACTCAAATTTCATTTGTTCATTGATCGTAGGTAAGTCAAATAGCCTTTGCTTTTATAATTATTTTCGGAATTATTACTAATACATTATTGTTTGACCAAACGCAGAAATGATAAGGGAGGAGCCAAGTGTTAAAATTGCTCTAATCCAAGAAAGGATTGCATCAAATCTTGGATTTCATATATCTTACAGGAAGGCATGGAAGGCAAAGCAAAGGGAAATTGTGAAAACTTTCGGGGATACGTGTCCCTGCCAAGATGGTTGGATTACATGTTGCTTTTTTCTCCAGGGTCTGCTTATAAGCTGGATTTGAATGATAATTTTATTAATGATCGCTTGATGGATCTCATAAGGTGTTTTGGACATTCAAACAGTTTTCTGATGCTTTTAATTATTGTAAGCCGATTATCCAAATCGATGGTACTCACTCATATGGGAAATACCGGGAAACACTATTGATTGCTATAACATTTGATGGCAACAATTATGTCCTGCCGATTGCATTCGATGTTGTTTCGGAGGAGAATATTGATAATTGGTCGTGGTTTTTGGCTTTGGTTCGGATCCATGTGATTCAGAAACACAGAATCTTATTTTTTATCGGCATGTGGGTATCTTGTCTACAGTTAACAATGTGGAACTAGGATGGCAACCACCGAAGGCATAACATGTCTTTTGCCTTCGCCATCCGGGAGTAATTTCAATCACAAGTTCAAGAATGTGATGTTGAAGAAGCAATTGAAGAAGTTAGGTATGTAGATATGTCTGAACAATCGTGGCGGGGGTGCAGGCTCTTTAGGGTCTGTCAATTTACCCAACTCATCGCATACGGATAGAGCTTGGACTGCCTCCTGGTAGATCTGACACAGGGAGAACACATCCCTCGATTCATCTGATGCCATATGGATGATCGTCTCCACTCTATCATTCGGCATTTGATACATCAATAAAATATGTTAAATGTTATACAATGTTATTTAAAATTAAAACGAAAATAACATCAATACTAGATTCATACCATATGTGTATTGATCGCCGATCTTTGGGTCATCCAACGACGAGTATGCCTAAAATACTACTATATATAATCACTGTTTATCGACAGACGGCCGTCCGATGTGTCTTGTTGAACCCCCTATACCACAAGAGCGTCCCTCAAATGCCACTATGCAATATATAAACCATGAGGATCATTCCAATCCACATCACCTTTACTTGTAAAGGTAATGGTCAGCAGCTCAAAACATGGTATGAGATGACTGGGGATCGGCTGTTGCAAACCAAACTGTCAGAGAACTCTGGAATACCACAATCTGGTAGTGAATGAGTGGACATATATCTAGCCATCTGCGCTCCTCATCAGCTGTAGGTGTGTGCACAAGGAACTTATGATATGGCCTCCACCGTATTCGGCATTTGGGCATAACGTCAATGTGACGACGATATCGCTGGATGTCAGTGTATACCACTTGTCGCGCAATATACACATTAAATCTGCAAAAGAAAGAGTCGAGTATTAGCAATTTATAAAGTGAAAAAGTTATGCACACTGCAATAAAACTATATAAGAATAATTAATACAGACCCTGGCTTCGTGTATGGCCTCTGGGTCAAACACACCGAGGAGACCAAGAGAAATCGTCGGGAATCGCGTCCATGCCCATAACTGTAATAAGAGAGCACACCCTCCCATATTTGATCATCGCCGGTCTGTCACCTTGCACAACTCCTTGTACAAGGATGCAAGGACAGCCGAACCCCAACTGAAAGTACCTGTCCGCTGAAAATCATCAAGAAATAAGAAATATCGGGTCGGCACAGAGCTGGATGCGGTGTTGACAAACAACATCCCGCCCAGATGCACATGATCAACGCACGCATGTATCTCATCGGCCAACAACAGTGCCAACATGCACCGCATAATCCTAAAAAGGCTCTCGGATAAAGTGGAGGCTTAATTGGTTTTTATGGAAATCCCGCTCACGCTGAGGCTCAACTCCTAACAAATCAGTAATCATCTGGAAATAGATGGCCTCTAGCACGTCCACAGATAACCTCACCATCTGTTGGCAAACCCAACAGATGGTGTACATCCTCGAGGGTGATAGTAACCTTACCCATCGGCATGTGGAATGTACGCGTCTCCTGGCGCCGATATAAGTGCATGGTCAATATGGTTCCAAAACAGTATAATATGAGCAAAATTTTACAATCACGACACTATAATAACAAACACAACACTGGTTATACAATAATAGTATACTAACCTCATGGTTGCATAGCTGCGCAACATGATAGAACCCAACTTGCCTCAGAAACGACTGGATGTCCTCTGGTATATACTCATGATCATGTGTGGCAGCATGTCTAACATTCACCTCACGATCCTGCAGAGGATAGAGCTCTCAGTTGATATAACAATAATTAATATTAAAAATTCCTTCATATGTATATCTTTTAAGGTGTCAAGTCTTAAAATAATTATTATTAAAATAAAATATATCAAACATAATAAAAATTCCTTCATAGATTTAATTAAAAAAATATAAAATAGTACATCAACTGTCCTATATATTAATGTCTCTACAAAGGAATATAATAATAATAGTATACATGGCTTCTATCCTATGGTTTGAAAAAGATAACATGTCTTCTAACCTAAGGTTTCTACCCTATAAATAAATAATAATAAAAAAATTAATATCAAATAATGCTTAAATTATAAAATATAAAATACTAACCTTGATGTTGAGATAGAAAAACTATAAAATTTGCCTAAAGAGAGGGTTATGTATTGAGAGAGAGAGAGAATGAGCGCTGGGGGTTTTGGGGGGTTGGGTTTATATAGACTGGGTTGGGGTAGGTAGCCGTTGGACCAAGTTCGCTACCCTGTGTAGCGAACTTGTCCACGTCAGACACGTGGCTCAACAACTATTTTTTTATTACCGTTGCACCTAGTTCGCTGGAAGGGCCAGTGAACTTCTCTGGGCTTGCCACGTGTCATGGCAGATGTGCACAACAGGTGACATTAATTGTCACCTAGTTCGCCACACCCAGTAACAAACTAGGTGGTCACCAGGAACACGCCACATTAACAAAACAAGTTCACTGCCTGCTGTAGCAAACTTGGACGTGTGATATTTTGACAAACATTACTGTTCGCGTAGCATGTTGGTAAAAAAGTGACCAATATGTAATACATTGGTCAGTGAAGTCAAGTACTACTTTTTTTTTTTGGATTACATCCGGGTATCCCCACAGCCGATAGTCATGAGACTAATCCCTCACCTCGGGTCAGCGCACAAAGCGGTAAAGAGCTGGCCACAGAATGCTTTCCATTCACAAGAGTTGGTACAACTAGTACAAGTTCAATTCAACGAGACCACTAAAATAATAAGGCTCCTAAATCAATAAGAAAAATGCTATTATTTTAAGCCTCCCCGCTCGTTTCAAGTAATCACCCTTGAAAAAAGGAAAAGAAAAAGAGAGAGTAAATTACACGGACACTCCAGTTTGTCAGAATAAAAGCAAACCCTACACTTGACTATGAATTACTCTCTACCTCATTCTTTTTCTGTAATTAACTGTTGACTTAACATTGTTAAGTAAGTCCAAAAAAAACAAAAAAAACTCACCAATTATTAGTTATTAGTGAGCTTTATAGTACAAGAAAAGTTCTTCAAAATTAATATTATGAATTCTTCTATACAAAACTAATATGGTTTCTTAATGTAAAAGTGAAAGTGATATAGTTTGGCAAATGGTACAAAGAGGAGTATAATTTTTTTATTCTCTAACAAATAATTGATACACAATGTATGTTTGTTATTTGTTGGTTGTTGCTTCATTTTTAAATCTGAGAAAAGATAGATTGGGGTGGCTTGTGCATATTATTTGAAGTTCCCTTATGTTCATGTAAAAACAAAAATTTGTTAATAAAAGCATAGTACAAAGAAAATAAGTGGTTGGCCGAAATTTAAATTGGAAAAAATAGTAAAATAAGATTTAGTGGAATTAGAAATAGATTGATGTAGTAATCCAAAAAAGAAATAGATTGATGTATGGTGTGTCTTAGGATGGAGTTATGAAAAGCTATTAACATTGTGGTACGGTAGGTCCATTTCTTCCTATATTCGAGACAATCCTGTTGTTATTAGGTTTAAAACAGAACAACAATCACATGGAAAGAACAGATCTTTATTGAATATGTTCGCTCAATTGGGTTATTGACCTGATCGAGGTACTGGGTCACTGGTTCAACCAGTAGGTCACTGGTTCAACCGCATGACCCGGTAAGTATATGAAAATTTACAATTTATATTAAAAAAAATTATAAATATACTTAAATACTTGTAAAAAATAAACCAGTTTCAAATATTTTAAGGGAAAAACATCTATCATTTTAAAGGATATAAGTTTATATCCTTTTAGATCCTAACCGTTGATTTCCGTTCATCAATGGTTATAATCTATTGGGTCAAACTTAATGGGCCAAATTTATTATTAATTAATTAATAATTTTAATCTAATAAATTATAAACGTTGATGGACGAAAATCAACGGTTAGGATCTAAAAGGATATAAGTTCATATCCTTTAAAAGGATAGATGTTATTCTCATATTTTAATATGAAAATAATAAATTACACATCATTGTCCAACAAAAGATCAATCAAACATATAATATTTGTGATACTAGGATTTCAGGATCAGTAAATGACATCTCTAACTATAAATCAAATCAAAATTTCCTGCATATTGCATAATCAAGATAATATTAGTGTTGTAGGTACATAATTTATGTAAGTTAATAAGCTACAAATCATTCAAATATTTCAAAAAAAAACAAATCATTTGTGTTTGAGAGTAAAAAAAAAAGAAAACATTAATTTATGAAAATAAATTAGTTTTTTTTTTATAGACCGGCCCAGGTCACCGGTTGAACCGACCGGGTCACTGATTTTTACGAAAACCGGTCGGGTCGCACCGGGTCACACCGGTTCTGTAACATGGCCGGTCCAATATGAAAATCGAACCGGTTATATGACCGGTTCACCGATTTCCAGGTCGACCCAGCTGGATCGGTCCGGTTTTTATAACGTTGCTTTCAAGGGAACACTACCATTCACAATGAGAGTCTCATCCAATTTCAGACTAATACCTCATATACCCCCCAAAACAAACTTACCTTTCCTATTTATAGAACATATCAACCCCAAGTAACTAACTAATAACTAACTAACTCTGATTTTTATTTCTTCTGAAATACACCTTCCATCCCTTTTGATTCTCTTTATTATCATTCTTTTCCGTAACACCTTTTTAGTCATTTTTTTATATTTATTTATTTACTTATATATCTTCCACTTTGATTTACTTTTTCCTCTTATTTATTTTTCTCTCTTAGTTATTTTTATTTTCCATTTTTTATTTTCTTATTTTTATTGTTTGTTATTATTACATTATATTATTTTCTTCTTTTCCTTGGTTTATTTTATTTTATTTTATTTTATTTTATTTTATTTTATTTTGATGCATCCACCTGTTTAGGATAAAGGTAATGTTGATAATAATATTATTTCCTTTTTTTTTTGAGGTTATAATGAATTGAACACAATACCCTTCACTATACACACTCCTAACACACACACCCCACACTCCTAACACAACACCCTTCACTATACACACTTCCTTATTATTTCCTTTTCCAAATAAACTTCCACATAGCTAGTGCCTTTTTTCCGCTGTATAAAACTTGTTTATGGAATGTGGGTGTAATAAAATTTTCCTTTATGTTAACAAAAATCTGTCTGCCACATGTACCCAAAAAAAAAAAAAAATCTGTCTGCCACTAATTTAAAGTATTCTGCATCAAGCACAATATTTGTTCTCATAAAAGATAAACGGTCGATGTGGTTTGATAGGGAGGGTGTAAGGTGATGATACAAATAGTTAAAGATGGTTTGACATCTTTTTTTTGGTCTAATAGTTGTTTATACATGACTGAAAGTTAATATATGGGAGATTTATATGAACTGCAGATATACCCGACGTCAGTCAGAACAACTGGTGTGGGAATTGCAAGCTCAGTGGGCAGAATTGGTGGAATGATATGTCCTTTGGTAGCTGTGGGTTTAGTACATGATTGTCATCAAACTGCAGCTGTCCTTCTGTTTGAGATCGTAGCTCTTCTTTCAGGAATATGTGTTATGTTCTTTCCGGTTGAGACCATGGGCCAAGAACTACCAGATAGCGTGTCAAGTCTAAATCAGATCAACAACACATAAGTATAATCAGGTCTATACCGCGTGGTTTTAAATCAAGAAAACATATAGACAAATTATCGCTCGGCACTTGAGTAACGAGCAGAAGAAACTGGCCTTTCTACGTATTTCTTATTTCATTAAATTTGAACTATTTCAATTATTCCTTTGCACGCACTTTGATCCTTCTTTTAAAGTGTGCTGACGTTTATTATTGAGTAAATTGTGAGGTGAATCATTGTTATTGAAAATAAGTCTACATGACCAAATGGTGGAAAGGGAGCGGAAGTGGAAATAAAAAAGTTTTGGTTCGATCCCTATATTTGCACGTTACTTTTCAAAGGAATTTAAATATTTTCATTTTTGACTCATCCTGCATTTCAAATTAGTTTCATAGTCGATTATTGAGGAAAGTCAATTCGTTTGAAAGAGATAATTAGGGTTGATAATTCAAAATAAAAATAAAAATTCTACATGTATACGCATGTGTATTATTGAGTAACCTGTGAAATAAATGTTTACTAATGAAAAAATTGACAATTCAAACTTTTTATAAAGTATTAACCAACTCCCCTAATAGTTTTCATCAATAATTTTTATTTGTATTTTGTAAAGGACGTAGACAATACATTAAATGCGCGCTGTTAAATATCCTGCGCATGACATGGATTTTATAAATTTAAGTAATTTAAAAAAATAAATTAAAAGAATCATTGTCTTGGATAATTATTTTGTGAGATAATATTTCTCTTATAATGTGAGATAAATGATGCAATCCTAAAATGATGTAGTTTTGGAATTTAAAAAAAATAATGCAGGGTATTTTATTAAAATACATAATACAAGATAAAAGTAAAATTTTCAAAATTTTCTATATTTTTTTTCTAAATCCCAAAATGACGTCAAACAAGAGATAAGTTTATCTCTAGGAGAGACACTTTCCCCTTATTTTATTCTGTTTAGTTTTTCATTTTATAATTAATACTCTTGATTTCACTCTCGGTTTTCCTAATTTTTAATTTTTATTAGTTACAAATAAAATATATTTGGACACTTTCTAAATCTACTTAATCAATTCTATACCAGTATCTTAATTATTTATTTTCTTATTCTACATTTATCTGCTTAATTAAAAATCAATTTTTTATGAATAAAAATCGGCAGATATATATGCCTAAAAATAATTTTCCACTAGAGAGTTATCACACTCAAAACTCAAAACGTTGTTCGTTCTCGAGCTACAAACATATTCCTCTGACTTAACTAACATCAATTCAGTAATTTTTGTATCGAAGACTATTGTAGAGATTCTCCATATTGTTGCAGCATTGCTACAATGCAGTTGCATGTAATTGTTGACCTTCATCCATCATCCTCACTTTAACTTCAGTATTCTTTGTTAGCTTCATCTTCTCAAGGCTTCATAACTTTTGAATAGATCAGTTTGTGTGAGATAGGAACTTCCTTTTCAGGTTGATCCACCTTATGTAAAAATAGATTTAAAATATACCATATTTTGTCCAAGAATGGAGATATAGCAGCAGTATTGCAATAGATGAAGGGAAAGGAAGAATCACATCAAGATTTATCCTGGTTCCCTCTCTAACCACTTGAGAGCTACATCCAGACGAAGGTCGTCAATTCCACTATGTTCTAGCTTCCATCCAGTGCCAGAAAAATCATTTTACAATGGAGATTTTACAAGATCTATGATCAAACCTTTGATCTCACTTAACCTATCACCTATAAGGTCTCTCCAACAGTCAATAATGAATTACAGCAGTCCAAATTGTTCAAACAACAAAAGAGCAATCTCTCATTGTTCAACATAAAAAGAAAGATCTGAAAAAGATCAAGAGATGAGAGAGATATTGAGCTTTTCCTCAAGGATGTCAAAATATAACCAAATTGGTGTTAATTCTTTCAAGTTCTAAGTTCTGATGTGTTTGTGTGTTAATTCTTATTTGTGAACCCTCATTGGTCGTTTATATAGGTGTATGAATGATTAGATAGTCATTACACCTCCAATTTTTAATTAGGGCTCCATGTTTGCAAGCAAGTTGAGCTAGTTGGTGTTTTGAAATCATCAACACTTCACATCTTGGTCTTGGTGACCTATGATACAACATAATACAAATTGAAACACTATAAGTATATGATTTATGAAAAGATGAGCTCAAATGATCAAATATGTGTTATACAAGTGTATAATCAATGAAATCTTTTAAGAAAGGCTCAAGGAATAAATCAATAGTGTCCTAGATTGGTTGGAGGCGCAATCAATGAGTATATATAAGTTTCCAATAAAAATAATTATGTTTAGTCTTTAGGAAGCTTACTAGCTAGTAAGGATCTTAATCCTTACTTTTGAGAACAAATGATTTGAATCATTTTGTGAGAGATTTGATTCCTTCGTGGGGAATTCGAATACTCCATTGAGAACAAGTGAAAAATGACCAGAAATAGATTTTTTTCACTATCTTTAAAACATGTTGAAATCATTTTTCAAACTTCTTTGACTCTCATACAAGAATTTCACAAATCAAAATGAAATCAATTCAAAAAATCTTTTCATGCGCATTATTGACTCTTTTAAAAAGAATTATCACATTTAGCATATGTAGGTTATTTCCTTTGTTAGAAAAGCATGCCAATATGTTTCGTATAAGAGTATGCAATTTTGAAAGATTATGCAATGTTAAGCTCATGCACAACAATATCATATACACCCTTACTTATAAATCTAATTCATAATTATATACTTATTTAAGTGTTTTGGACTTAGCTTCTTACATTGATTCTCAAATCTTGATCTTCACTTGAACTTGATGATTGAATTGTTGATTTTGCAATACTTTGATGCTTTGTTAGATTTGGTCATATTTTACCATGACTTGTGAAATTAAACTTTTCCTTTAAGTTGTCCATGGTTTTGTGTTTGATCATGGTTTTGTTCCTCTTATTCTTCCTTGTTGCTCTTGATTCATTTCTAGTTTTCTTCATAGCTCATTCATACCCTTGCCACTTTAATATCTTATTACTCTTTTTGCATGGCTCCATTATGTATCTTAAATCTCCACATATGGTTAATGCATTGTGTTCTCGATCAATACTCTTTTCTTGTTATTATTATCTCTTTGTTATCATCAAGACATATCTTATATCTACATAAATGAGGATATAAACCATAATTTGAGCATGTTAGGTATATGAAATGAGATGATGCATTAAGGTTATTGTGCAAAATGCATTCTAAGTCTAATTGAAAAAATTTATAGAAAAATAACATGACATGCAATATTATTTGGAGTTGAATGTTGTTCAGCATATAAGTATAAAATGATAGCAGCAGAAATAATGATGTTAAAATCGATATAATCATACAAGGATGAATAAGATAAAAAATAAATATGTTCAAACAAAAAGTTGTAATGGTAACAGTGGAAAAAAAAGGGATAGAACATACATTGAAATT
This sequence comes from Gastrolobium bilobum, assembly GCF_033153095.1. Taxonomy (NCBI): domain Eukaryota; kingdom Viridiplantae; phylum Streptophyta; class Magnoliopsida; order Fabales; family Fabaceae; genus Gastrolobium; species Gastrolobium bilobum. Next base: position 162,997 of record NW_026897250.1, on the reverse strand, counting down.
GTTTGGGCATACTCTTCGAATACCCATAGACCCCTATATTAACGGTTTGTCTTATAATAGAGTGGAGAAGAGTCATTAACATTATGAAATGGTAGATATGTTATCTCCTATATTCTACGTGGCTCTTCTAAGCCTTTCCCAATATTTATTTTTTTCCTTAATTTTTTCTTGCTTTTTACTTAAATTCATCTATAATTAACCTAAGTTTGGTTGGGGTAAATGATTTCGATATTGGTTTTTGATTTGATATTATACCTTAAAAAATATCATATAAAGTAAAATAAATAAATAAAATATGTTTCTCATGTTGTATGAGACAAAATTGTCTCATGCAATACACAAAAAAATGAATGAAACCCACTAAGGATAAGAGATAAAAAGAAAAATAAAAGTCCATCCATTTTTTGTATGTGCATGCGTCAAAATTGTCCCAGGCAACATAAGAGACATATTCTTCAGTAAATAAAACAATTATTATTAGAGTTTATTAACATGTATATAATTTTAAGGATAAACTCGATATACAAGGTTCTCCAACTTTACGAGGATAAGAATGAGGGATGATTGTACGCAATATTACTCTTATATTTTTACAAAAAAGTTGTTTTCCTGCCCATGACTAGTGTTATTAAACTCGACGGTCATCGACACAGTCGAGGTACTGGGTCATTGGTCAGACCGGTAGGTCATTGGTCGGACCGATTGACGCGAATATATATATATGTAAATATATATAGAAATATATATAAATATAAGAGGTAGGTTATACTTACAACATTTTCTTTTACAACCTCTTACAACCATATCTTAACACCGTTAATTTTCGTCAATCAACGGTTATGATTTTCGCAAATTAAACTCATCAATTAATTATTAATTCACAATAAATGATAACCATTGATTGGCGAAAATCAACAGTGTTAAAATACGGTTGTAAGTATAACCTTCCTCTAAATATAATCATATAAATTTTATTATATTTTCCATATCTAAAATGAGTTAAATAAGGTTCACTAAATAAGTTCAAAATTTACCAAATCACACTTTTACAAGTTCATGAAGCACAAATAAATGAAAACGCACGCTATTACAGTGTCAATTTAAATTGCAACTCATAATCCCTGTAAGCATACCTCTCGATAATATTCAAAAAGTCAGATTTTGTGAACTCATATTTTTTAAATTCATCTATGTTAAAATGACATACGTAACATTCTCTTAATTCTTTCGCAAATTGCTTCAGTATTGGAAGCTGAAATTTAAGGTTATTGTAGAATAGTGTACTACTAGTATTAGCAAATAAAATTATAAAAAAATTTAAAATGAGTTTTACATTTGTTTAAACAATTTTTTTTTTTATAAAAATACATGACCCGACTGGATCACCGATTTTGACTGAATTTAGTCAAATTTGATCGAATCCGGTGTGTGGTCGATCCAATACTTGACTCGAACCGATGCAATAACAAGTTGGTCGGATTCTTCGGGGCGAGTTTTATGAAACTGCCCATAACCTACGGGTCACCGTAATGCATCTTGGTGTATCTCCAATGCTTCCCCTCTTAACAAATCTATAATTATTAGGTAATTAATATTAGTATTAAATACCTTTAATTATATAAAATATATTTTAAATTTTTTTAATATAATAAATTATTAAATTTTTATGCTTTTATGTTTTTTTTTTCACTGGGCATGTTAACGAATATTGGAATTACCGAATTAGTATCATTATTATTGCACACGATACTGAAATAATTTACATGTAAATTTACACCTACATATATATACTGGATGATTAGATAGGTAATGCTTTTGTTTTGGTGAGATTCTTGTGCGGGTTTTTAAGATCTTTCCTCCTCAGATTCATGGCGGCAACCCAACCCCCAAAGGGTCCGGATCGTACCACCGGTACGTGAAAGTATTTAACTCCTTTACTTTTGTTACTATTATTACATGGAATTTTGATCTTGACCTTCCTCAAGCTCGTCAATGACTAAATTGAGATAGTTGTATAATTGTTTAAGATTTCAATAAAAATTTCGTATTAGGTTGTAGTTGATGTTTCATGTCCATTAATTTCTATTTCTATTTCCTTTTTTAACCTTTAATTTGGTTAATGCAAGAATTGGGAGTGTTGATCTGGGAAATTTAATTTTCTGTGTAATGAATGACGCTATCACAAATTCGTTATCAGAAAACACAGAAGAATTATGGACGCTTGCTGTAATCCCTGATGGGAACATCGTAGTATTAGTCAAGCGTTTCGGGGAAAAAAAATAAAATCTGTTTGCCGTACTTGATAGCTTAACTGCGATAATTCAGTTACGAACTAGTTTATTTGCTTGCTAATTATAGTTGGGGTAAAGCCCCCTCGAATTCAAGCATCCCCTTCTTACTCATTTGATAATCATGGCCTAAATTGTCAACGGCCGGGGAAGACTACAACCGGAAGGGTAACTTTTTTCTTTTTTCCTTTTTTAAATTTTTGTGGGATCTAGGATACTTCATTTTATGCTTCCATTCCTTTCAAGCATTACAGTGAGGTTATTGACATGCCTGCTTTCAATTTGAAAGTATATTTGTGTTCTCTATTAATCATGTGTCCATATTTTTGCACGGCGTATTTGTATGCATGTAGTTATTAATTCAAGCTTTTTTATCTCCAAATTTAGCTTTGGTTGGTCAATAATTGTACTGCCTCTGTTTCTAAGACTATACTAAGTCACCGAGCATACTGATCATGGATGCAGAAGAGATACCAGCTGAACCAGATAACATGAAGGATCAGGTAGTGGTTAATCCCTAACCTCTATGTTTTCTTAATTGTTCTTGTTGTTTTTATGTGTATATATATATATATATATTATTTTTTATTTTTTTCTGCCCATTTTTTCAGCTTCATTCATCAATACCTGAGAGTTCAATATCTTCTAATTCTTCTCAGGGTACAGCAACTATAGGTCACTCACGGGAGACCACAAGTCAATCAGGATATTTTGGTTCTGGTGGAGATCGTCCTCTGTACCCTCCTAATGTGTATGCTCCCCAGGCCCAGGCTTTCTACTATAGAGGTTAATCTTTATTTCTCCATTTCTACAAGTATTTTTTCTTCTTTGAAAGGGTTATGTATGATATAAACAAGTTAGACATATAATAAAATCATTTATGTGGCTTCACGTAATACAAGGTTTTGGAAAAGTTGGTTAATGACATGATATCAAGGGGCCTAGAGTTTGATCCTTGCCACCCCGATTCTTCTAATAACAAAAAGTTGAACTTCAGTATAATGTAGGTGGATCTGTTGCATTAGGGGGTTTGTTAGATCTAATATGAATATGTCAGATATATAATACAACCATTCATGTGTCTTCACCCAACAGTTTAAGTTTTTCGAAGAGTTGATTCATGACATTATAACTTGAATATATTGTATAATATTAAGGTTATATATTAATGTAGTTTACAGTATCCTAGAGGATCTCTTATGATTAGTTCCTCTATTTCCTCATATTTCACGATTGGTTTCCTTATTTTAGGAGCCCCCTATTTAGTGTAAATAGGCATTAATGCTTTGTCTTTCGTATCACATCATAACACATCAAATCAAATCTAATTTCATTTTAATCAGTTATTATTCTCTCTTGTCATCCTTTCATACCTAAATCTCTATAATTTCAACATGGTATCAGAGAGGTACCATCCTCCATTGTGCCTTGCTGTGCATCATGATCGCATGCCAGGAAATTTGTGCATCTTTCTTTCGAATATTGCATGTTGCCACTCCTGAACATTTCCATCATTCCTAAGTTTTCTTTCTACCTATGGTTTATGGAGTCTACATTATTTTTCAGGATTATTTTCTTTTACTGAGTTCATTTGTAACAAACTTAAAGCTTAGTATAGAAATTACAGACAATTGCGGGAATATGCGGCTGATGCAAACAGAATTATGGTTACGGACCACAATTTAAAACCTGTTTTTTAAAACACCATCTTAACAAATCATATGGTCCATATCAATCTAAAATCTAATTATTCAAAGCCTCCATTCTCTCTTTTTCTCCATATAATTGGCATCCATTTTTGCTAACCTATTATTGACATCTCAGTTTCTATCATTTTTTTAATTCCTTAACCCTTAAGCCTGGTTCAGGTGCTCTTGCAAAAGTTATTGCCAATCCATTGGATTAAGAGAAAAAGTATACGGTGAATTTATACAGAAGGTGTCACCAGCGATGTAACCTTTTAGTAGTTTCTAATCATGATCAACCATATAAGACCCAACAATCATATTTGCTCCTCATCTCTCATTATATATATATATATATATATATATATATATATATATGTTTGGGAATCTATGCTGCGTTGTTGAATTTTAATTTTTTTTGGACTTGATGAAGTGTGTCTTGATAGTCAGTTTGAGTTTTCCAAAGTGTGTGAGATTTTGATTGAATTTCAAATTCCTTTGAAGAGAATGGAGGAACTCTGTTCTTTTTATGTACATAATTTAGACACATGTTTCTGGACACCTTTTTCCAATTTTTGTTGTTGTTTTATTTTTCCTTTATTCATCAGCACCAGTGCACCCTATATCATCATCAGAGAAATTTTCAAATTGCAAAGTAGAAATTAACAATCAGAATCTCAATTGTCTTTTGGTGCTTTTCTATTTAAATTGTGCCTTGTCTTATTTTGTGCAATAGTTGTATGGAGTTGCTATTTTCTAATTTTTGGCAAGTTTGACTCCAGGTTTTGACAATGGCAATGGTGAATGGGACGAATATCCTTCATATGTCAATTCTGAGGGATTGGAAATTGGATCTCCTGTGAGAATTTGACATCTCTTTCTTATTCATATGCAGTTTCTCTTTGTAATACTTATAGTATATATATAATTTGTTAACTTTTATATTAGGGTGTCTACAATGAAAACCCATCTCTTATTTTCCATTCTGGATACGGCTTCAACCCACAAATGCCTTATGGACCATATTCTCCAGTTACCACACCTTTGCCTTCTGTAGGTGGAGACGCACAATTATACTCCCCTCAGCAATTTCCATATACTGGACCACCTTATTACCATCAGCTGGTTCCTCCTAGCTTACCATATCTTAATACACCGACTCCGGTTTCGCAGCCAGACCTCACCAACCTGGTTGGCATTGACCAACAAGTTGATAGCATGTTTTTTGGACCAAGGGCTGGCTATGCCTCGTTGGGATCTTTTGGTAGAGGCAGCTTTCCTATAGCACCTGGTTCCTTCAGTTTTCATGAACCCCAACAAGGATTTGATGGATCAAGATCTGGTGGAATCTGGTCAGATTGCTCAAAACCCTCAGAAATGCAAAGGTCTTTGATGCCTCTACCATCATCTGTTTCTCCGCAGCCAATTGAATCGCATGGATCATTTGGGCTGAGTGTTGGAATGGTTTGTTCTATTACTTGTGCATAATCATACAAAATACTGCATTTTATAATCATTAAGTTTTGAGCTCTAACAGAAAGAGATAAACCCAAAAGTGAAGAATGGAGTATATGTCTTCTTCAGACATTAAGCTCTGGATTTTATTAAGAGAGCTTGTTTTACAAGCTTTTATAGCTGTACAAAATAATATAAAGTAATAACACATAAAGTTAAAGTTACAGAACTAAAACAATAAGATGAATGGAAACATCCCTATATATTTAACACTATGAATGGAAACATCCCTATATATTTAACACTATCCTTCAAGTTGGAGCATATATGTCATATGATCCAAGCTTATTATAGAAATAACTAATTTGATGTCCTCTAAAGGATTTTTTGAAGATGTTAGCAAGCTTGTCATTTGAGTTTACAAAGGTTGTGATGATGTCACATGAATAGATCTTTTGCCTTATAAAATGACAATCAATTTCAATATATCTAGTCTTTCATGAAAGATAGGGCTTAAGGCAATATGTAGGGCAACCTGATAATCACACACAAGGGTCATTTGTCAATATCTCTGAACTGAAGTTCTTCAATCAACTATTTTAATCACTCAAACAATGTTATAAAACTCGATCCGGTCATCGACTCAGCCGGGGTAGTTGATTAGGTTACCAGGTCACTAGTTGAAGTGAATAAATATCTACAAGAAAAATGCAATGGCAAAAAAGGACTAGAAGTGGAGACAAACAATGAAGATTGCAATTTCATCAAAAAGGAGCTGCTATTACTTAGAGATTCTAGCTTTTATTTGTGTGGCTACAACCTTCTCCTACTTTACATTTCTACCATACTGTAATACGCACTTCATCATCAAGTCATCAATACTTCTTTCGGAATTGGTATATATCAATTTATTATATAGTAGAGCCTCAACTTGGGACAGGGTTTTGGAAGATTAAATTGCTTTATTCTTCTATGGATTTAAGTTTTGGAAGAAATGCACTCTAATGTCCTAATATCTTGCAAGAACATGACAAGCCCAAAACCAAAAACATGAACCACATATTCAAAGTTCAATAACATGGTGTTTGACTTGACGTATCCATGGATTATCACAGGGAAAATCCTTTGGAGAAAGACCATTGTCATGAGAACAAACTTTATTGATCCCCATAGCTTTTTCACATCTCCATTTAACATGGTTCCTCGGTATACAACCCCGACTCCTCCCCTTCCTATGACATTGCTTTCCTTTACGCTCCCTTAGATAAATTCATTTCATATTCCACTTTTAAAACACTATTAATGCCATCTCTTTTCATTCAATAAAGTATTTATGTACGTAATCCCCTTTTATTTGCATTTAGAAGTCCCACACAGGCCTGAACATAAATAAATTCACTCTTTATAACCTTATTTCAATATATATAATAGTAAACTTGGTTGCCCCATCCAAGATGGACTACATGTGACTCTTAACTTGGGTTTGGTTGAAGTCTCCCTAGTTTGTTTTGAATGAGTCAGTTGCCGGTTTATATGAAAATCGGTCAGTTCAAACCGGTTCAAATACATATCCGATCTAATAAGATACTCACACCGGCTACATGACCGATTCACCGGTTTCTAGTCAAATCAGCTGGTCCGAGTCGAGTTTGATAACACTACTCAGGTCAGGTTGCAGCAACCATAATTTTATAATTTGCTTTAGCATCGGATTGGGAAACCACGTTTTTATTCTTAGTTTCTTTTACATGAAATCAGATTGACTCTAGTAAACACCTAGTACTCTGAAGTAGTTCCTTTATTAAAGGGTGAAACTGCCCGATTAGGATCAGCGTAGCTTATTACTTATGTCTATTACTTATTCTCATAGATAAGTCCCTTTTCTGGTGCTCCCTTGATACACCTTAGCATTCAAATCCAACATCCTAATGATTGTCACATGGACTAACAACATTGACAAGAAAGGAGATCTCCCACCAAGTCAGTGTGAGATAAATCAGTTTCTTAACCAATATCTTATACTTGTAGAATCATGTAAAAGCTCCCCTTGACCTAGATTAAGTTTAAAATTAGGTTCCATCAAAGTTTCAATAGGCTTATCATTTAACATGCTAGCCTCCTCAAGTATGCCTAAATCATACTTTGGCCCTGAGATAGCAATACGGTCCCTAGATTGAGCCACTTCAATTCCCAGGGTTTGTTTGAGCTGCTGAATATGCCTTTAATGACAACCAAATAGATACATTCTTGTCATAAATGACGATAGAACATTGAATGATTTTCTTCACTACGATTGATACCAAATTGTCTCACAACAGTGAACAGATCTTGCCATTTTTTAAGTAATTAGAGTTACAACTATTTTTCATTTCAATGCAAGAGTTCTAATGTGTTTCCACACCCCTACGAGAACCTGAAATATGGGCAAATTCCTTTGTTTAGGAACACATAAGATTTGTCACCACATAAAATGCTAACCCCACCGTTAACTATTTCAATTTAATAGTCTTGATTTCTTACGATTCTAGGCTTGCCTAAGTCCTAAGCTGAGCTTCTAGTTCATTGTTGTGGTCATGCATATTCCCTCGTAACATAATTTTTTAGTCAGCATTTGCACCTTGAGTGGTTGTTAGCTTTCTGAATGTCCTTATTACCCCTAGACCTCTTTCTAAAATATACCTTGAATGGTGGTGACGTGTCAGTTTGCTATGTTGACACTCCAAAGTCAGTTGATATTAGGAAATACTAGGGTGTCCTAGTCAAGCATGAATGATATTGGATGATTATATGGCTAAGCAAACACTAGATGAGGCTGAGAGTCGGGAGAGACCATGTTACTCACGCCTTGTACCAAAAATCCTTGGGTTGAATTTTTTATTTTATTTTTTTTGTTATTAGAAAATTGGAGTGGCAAGGATTGAACTCTCGACCATTTGGTCATAGGTTTTAATACCATGCTAAGCAACAAATTCAATTTAAAAGCTTAAGCTATTAAGTAAAAACACTTTTATTATTTTATATTAAACTATTCCTTAACACACACCCTTATAACGTTGAAACGTGGACAATTTATGGACTTCTTACACCAAGAACCCATTTTTTAGGGTTTGAAACTTGTGTTAGAAATAATATTAATTTATTATTATTAGAATCGTCTAGATTGTGGGCTTGGCCCATTAGGTCATCCCATTAGGTCTTTTAGTCTCTATAAATAGAGAGCCTCCTTCTACAGACTTACACACTTGAATATACAATATATTTCAGATTCAATTTGGTATCAGAGCTCTCGATCTGAGGGCTCTGCTTCCGCATATATATCTTTTCCTTTCTTTTTATTGTCGTGCATCATACCGGCAACCATCCTTTCACACCTAACCCTTATTTAGTCACAAATTTCTTGTCCTCAACCTCGTATCATCAGGAAAAAGATCGTCAGCCTCCGTTCATTGTCGGAAACCACCACAAAACCACCATCCGCCACTGTTCACCGCCGTCAGACTGCTTTTCCGGCGACTTTTCCGACCAACCACCACGCGATCAGGAGCGGCTCAGGGAGGCGACCCTGTCTGTCCAAGCCGCGTGTTGATCGGAGCATCCACGCTCCGCCACGCGCCGGTGGAAGTCTCCGGCGGCCGAACCACTGTTCCGGTGCGTGAGCCACCGTCCGGCCACCGTTCCAGGCCAGACCACCACCATCTTGCTCGCCTCCTCACCCTCTTTCCAGATCTGGTCTCCGTTCGTTGTGGGTCCCATCCGTTTGAAAGATATCAGTGAAAAACCCGCTGTTTGGACACTTATGTGCAATGTTTTTGCGCGATTTCTTGCTTTCTTGTAGTTCTTTGCTATTTTCTGGTCATCTCCTTTTATTTTGTGATGGAGGGCTCAAATAATGCGTCCAAAAACACGACTGGCATCATCTCCGGTACTACCCCATCTCCATTCTTTTCTCGGGCCAATTGGAACAGTGGACGCGGTCGCAGACGTGGCCGCAGACAGAGGCCTCGTTGCAATTATTGCCAGAATCTTGGGCATTTTGAAGAACGCTGCTATAGGAAGTACCCTCATTTGAAGCCACCGTCTGCCAAATTTGCTCAAACTGATGTTACGCCACCTTCAACTGGATTAGTAACTCTTTCAAGTGCCGACTATGAGGCATTTCTCAAGAAGGTTTCTTCTCAGCATCCTACTCAAGACACTGGTAATCATGTTGCTTGTTTTTATCAATCATCTCTTGGACCCTGGATAATAGACTCAGGTGCTACTCATCATCTTTGTGGTAATAAAGATCTCTTCACTTCACTTTCTTATTCTAATAACCTACCCCCTGTCACTCTTGCTGATGGCACTAAGGCTCCTGCTCGTGGAATTGGGGAAGCCAACCCAACTTCCCTTTTAACTTTGAGTTCTGTTTATTATATACAAATAAAGGGAGTTCAGAGATCTCTAGTTATTCAGATGCTGACTGGGCAGGTTCTCCTTCAGATAGACGATCCACCTCAGGGTATTGTGTTCTCTTCGGAGGAAATTTGATCTCTTGGAAGAGTAAGAAGCAAACTGTGGTCGCCAGATCCAGTGCGGAGGCAGAATATCGGGCAATGGCAAATGCAACCTGCGAGCTCATCTGGCTGAGTCAATTGCTGAAGGAACTCCATCTCTGTGAACAAAGGCCTATGAAGCTCATTTAACCAAGCCGCTTTGCATATATCCTCTAACCCAGTCTTTCATGAGAGGACCAAGCATATAGAAATTGACTGTCATTTTGTTAGAGAAAAGATCCAGTCAAGGGAGATCGAGACAGCATTTGTCAATTCCAATGATCAACTTGCGGATGTATTCACTAAAGCTCTTAGAGGTCCCCGAATAGATCATATTTGTAACAAGCTGGGAGCTTTTGATATATATGCACCAGCTTGAGGGGGAGTGTTAGAAATAATATTAATTTATTATTATTAGAATAGTCTAGATTGTGGGCCTTGCCCATTAGGTCATCCCATTAGGTCATCCCATTAGGTCTTTTAGTCTCTATAAATAGAGAGCCTCCTTGTACAGACTTACACACTTGAATATACAATATATTTCAGATTCAATTACTTGGAAATTAAACTTTTCACTAGAAGAATAAGGACGACAGGAATCGAATGCTAGACCCCTCCAATTGTTGAAGTTTTGATACCATATCAAGAACCACTTCAACCCAAAGCTTAAGCTGTTAGGTGAAGGCAAATGAGTAGTATAAAATTTTATATTACATTTCTATGACGTCCTTTTGCATAAAATCTCATTGGGTTTGAAGAGTGGACACAGATCCACATACCTGTACTAAGAAATCTCACAAGAAAAATATTTATTAGAAGAAGGGAGGCAGCAAGAATTGAACTTCAAACTACGTGGTCATAGAAGCTCTGATACCATGTCAAGAACCATTTTCTCCTAAAAGTTTGAGTTGTTGTAGGGACGACAATTCATGTCAGCGGACCGTGTATGTGCTCTCATTTCTTAGTATGTCCTTGATTATTGGCTTGAGAAATGAGAGCAAATGAAGGATCTGCATGAGAAGCGGACGGAGAGGTAGCAGGTCCAACAACCCTTAGCAAGCTGGACTAATCCTGAAAAATTGTGGGAACTGTAGGACTTCCTAAAATCTGGTCACATACAGCGGAGTATTCAGAGGGTAGACCATAAAGGGCTAGAAGCATGAAGAATGTGCTTTTGTGATCATATTCTTTTTCTGGAGAATTAGCAAAAGAAAGCAACTCATTAAAAGTCAGATAAGGCAGCTTGAATTCTACCCAAGCAAGTGGAAATCTTCCCTTCATTTTTCCGAGGAGCAATCGAGGACAGAAGGTCTGAGCAAACATTATACATTCGCTGCACATCATTGGCATACAGTTCCTTTGCTTGCTGTCACACCTTGTAGCAAGAATTATGGGGTCTGAAAATCTGTTTCAAGGAAAGGTGAATAGTTTATTTTATCAAACCACATAATTGAGTATAATTCTTTTTTCATCATTCTCTTTCACCATTTAAAATGTCTTCAGCCTTCTTGGTTAAGTGTTCAGTGTACCCTTGACCAAGAAACTACAATTCAATGTCTGAAGCCCAGGTAGCATAATTTTTCCTGTCCAGCTTGTCTGTAGGGATAGCTAAGGTGGTATAATTCATGAAAATGGGAGGATTAGTTTTGGAATCCTCTGTTGTAGGAGTGGTATCACTTTTTCTGTTTCAGGAGTTTCCGCTTCAGCCATGTCTGAAGCACCAGAAAGGACCTAGGCTCAGATATCCCTTTGAAATGGCTGGAAATACCTTTGAATAGCCTTAAAAGCAGCTCAAACAAAGGAAGAAGTGGATCAAACAGAGAAAGACTTGAATGGTTCTGAACAAAGTACAAAATGACTGGGAAACCACTTGATCAAGCTGGGAAACAGCCTTGAATAAGATCTGGAATCGATGCTGATGAAATCTGGGCAGAATGGCTGCCTCATGTGGTGGAAGGCAGCCAGTGCATGGAAAGAATGACTAACACATGCTGAGGAGATGATTGGAGCGGGAAGGCATGTGAGGCGTTGGTTGAGCAGAGGCGTTGGTTGGCGGCTCTGGTCCTGGGTTTTTCGGTTTGGATGCCTCTAAGTCGAACAGGAGAGGTTGTGAGCAAAGAAACTTCCCAAATTAAGGCTAGTATAAAGAGACAGTCACCACTGGTAAGGGTTCATGGTGAAAAACAGTGCTTGGTGGCTGCTGGCAATGGGCCAAGCAGGAAGGGTCAAAAGGAGCTAAGGTTATCTCCCTAAGTTCTGGATACCATATTAACAGCAAAAGATAAACGCAAATGTAAACAATGGAGGTCGTGTCTTGTTCAGACACTGCTCTGAATTTTATTAAGTAAAGAGAACTTGTTTTACAAACTTTTACAGCTGTACAAAATAATATAGCACATAAAGCTAATGATACAGAAATAAACCATAAGACCAAGGGAAACATTCTTATACCTAACAAACTCAAATGTATAGTAACTTAATTTGCTAACGTCTGTTTATATACAAGTCTATTAGTATCTTGAGCACCGTTGGCATTCATCAGAATCTAGATTTTATCTCATGGAAAGCAGTTTGACTGGCAATGCTTGTACTTATGTGAAAAGAAAGAAATTTTCAGTCAATTTTGAATGAATGAATTGGTAAAAGTGGGTTCTTAGATCTGATTTTTGTATAGCATCTTAAATCCAATGACCCAAAAAGTGATATTGCTTATTCAAAGAAATTTCCTAATTGTGGTTTTAAATGAGCATTTTACTTATCATCCATGCATTGCAAGTCTACTACCATCCATGGCAACAATGTGAAACTGTGGAACTTGTCAGAGAACAACACAAAATAATACATTGACACATAGTGCTGACTATACTGTTCTGTGCAGGTCTCGCATCAACAGCGATCATTGTATGGGTTTGGATCTGGTTCCAACTCCTATGGTAGAGGCTACCTGCCTAACCATGGTTCTAACTTTGGAGGCACTGGCATTTCCAGTCTTACTACTAATGATAGGAGCTTCCTTTCCCCTGATAATAGCAGACGGCAAGCCAAGGCAACTGCTTCTCTTTGCAATTATAATGGTACTCTTGATATACTTAGTGAGCAGAACCGAGGACCAAGGGGCTCAAAGATGAAAAATCAAATTTCATCTGAAAATAGTTCTGTTGATAATAGTAAAAAGAGTGCATCTACTGTCAAGTTCCAAAATGAATCACTCAACCGGCCAGATTTTGCCACGGATTACAAGGATGCCAGATTTTTTGTCATAAAATCGTATAGTGAAGATAATGTTCACAAGAGCATTAAATATGGTGTCTGGGCTAGTACACCAAATGGAAACAAAAAGTTAGATGCTGCATATCGCCAAGCAGAGGAGAAGCAAGATGCATGTCCTATATTTCTCTTTTTCTCGGTAATCATCTGATATCTTTATCTTCTGTAAGCACAAATGTTGCACTACCATATTCTTCCTATAGTTACTATAAATAAGTATCTCCTGTCCTGTGTCATTGCTACAAATCTTGGTTCACAATATTTTTTTCATTCTGTTCCCATTTGTTAAAATGTTATCATTTGTCACTTCTGATATGGAAGCACATTCTCCTTCTCTAGGACATTTGGCATTTATCCATCTCTAGGAAGATTGTGTCCACAGGATATGGTAATCTAAGCCTTGCTTAACCCTTTTAGCTTATAGTATTTCCTAGTTCTAATCCATAGGTAAAATGGGGATTATAGCCTTTCTCCTTCTGTCTCCTTAGGCTCATCAAGGAAGACTCACTCTAGATCTTCATTTTCTTCTGCTTATACTGAAAGGAGAGGAGCAAGCACGCTCATATTCTTCAGTTCCATTCTAATGTCTGTGCTCTGGCAGTCATCATATGAAAGCTTTCAATTAGTACCTGATGTCTCAAATTGGTGATCTATATTAGTTATGTTCAGTTTCAGTTGTTGGTGTGGTGTGTGGGTCAGTGTACATCTTATTCAGTTGCTGTGTCAAACCGTCAATTCCTGAATAAGAAATAGGAGTACCAGTAGAAGATGAAGGTGGTAATAGGAAGTACCCAAAGGAAAGCCTTTAGGGAGAAATTTTTTTTTATCCGGGAATCACGATTTCTAGGAATATGATGAGAAAATGAGTTTTCTGGAAATGTTACCAAAAAGTTGTTTGGTAGACTAAAATATTCGTGGGAATGTTGGGTTAATTTTCTTGATGCTATGTTTAGTTGTATTAAATTTTTCCTTGCCATAGAAATCCTAAAATACAACCCCCTGGATAGTATTCTTGGATGGTTTTTTCAAAAAAATTTACACACAAAATAAAATTCTGGGAAAATCAAATTCCCGGAAAATTTTTAAAAATCTTGTACCAAACGTGGGTAAATAAGATTATCACTTTCAGTTTTCCGAGAATCCCAAAAAAATCCTTGTACCAAACGGCCCCTTAGTATGTTCGTAGAATATATAATGAAAGTTTGGGGAAGAGTTCCTCATAGTTGAATATCTCTTCTATATATTCATACTAATTGCTGTCGGATGGAACAGACTCCTGGAAATATTGATACATAATTAAATTCATTTCCTCCTTAAATTTTTGTTATACTTTCGGATATTGTTTGTTCCTATCTTTTGTGCTGAGCTTCTAAATGTGTTGATGAGTGTTAGAGATATATAAAATCATTAATGTAACCTCACCTAATAGCTTAAGCTTTTGGGTTGAATTGATTCTTTACATGGTGTCAGAGACTCGGCATCTCGGGTTCGATCCTCGCCGCTCCCATTTTCTTTGTAGAATTTCTTAGCACTGGTAAATTGGGCCTAATACATCATCCACCTTTCAAGCCCAATGGGCTCTCTTGTGAGGAGGCGTGTTAGAGATATATAAAACCATTAATGTAGCTTCACCCAACAACTTAAGCTTTTAGGTTAAATTGGTTCTTTACAATAAGGATTAATGTTGTAAAGTACTACTGGACCTTATATATATGGCATTGTTTTGCTTTAGCTATAATTTTATTGGGTAGGACATTTGATATCCCTTGAGATTGATACTAGGTTTAATATTAGTAGTGAAGTACTAAAGTTGGTTTATATAATTTTCACTTTCTTTTTACCTTGCTATTGTGCTTCTTTCTCACATGACTCTCGCCATGAAAAAATATGTTACAACTTACAACTGAATTCAGGTAAATGCTAGTGCTCAGTTCTGTGGGGTAGCTGAAATGGTTGGACCGGTCAATTTTGACAAGAGTGTTGACTTCTGGCAGCAAGATAAGTGGAGTGGGCAGTTTCCTGTGAAGTGGCACATAATTAAAGACGTTCCAAATAGTCAGTTCCGTCACATTGTTCTTGAAAATAATGATAACAAGCCCGTGACCAACAGTCGAGATACTCAGGAGGTAGGAATGTGTGGATCTTTCACTAACTATGAGTTTGTGAATGATACTTTTACAGTTCACTGTTTTTACTCTTTTAAACGTGTCAGATTTAGGAGAAAGATAAATGAAAATGGTTAGTGTATCAAACAAAAGACTTCTGACAATTGAATGGTGAGCTGCTTCTTGTCTTGAGAAACCTTGTCAAACTTTTAGACAACCTAAAAATTATGTGTGTCTTGTTTTTTCGAAATATGTTGACATTTGTGTTTGAAATGACACTTGTGGGGCCTTTATTTCAGTCATCTCCCAAGTGTAATTTTTCTAACTAATTTTCTGTTGTAAATATTATTATTTATTTATTTGTTATTTGTTGTATTGGGCTTAGCCCATTAAGTCAAGTATTCTAGGTCGTGTATTCACTATAAATAGAGAATCCTTTTGTACATATAATTTACAATTCTATAATATATTAGAATACCCTTCTTCAAGTTGGTATCAGAGCTCTCGATCTGAGGGTTCTGCTTCCGCACATATTGTCTTTTTTTTAAACACAACCCTAATTTCTTTGCCTCTTGCCGCCATCAACCGCCACCGGAAAATTTTTCCGGGGACCTTTTGGACCAAGGGGACCTTTGTTGGCCTTTATTTTCTCCGATCTATCATTCTACGCACAGTTCCTCCGCCACAAACGACCCAAACACCTCCGACCGCCTCCAATCAGATCTGTCTTCACCGTTTGGACCACTTTCCGGCAACTTTTCAACCGCGACCATCCACAGACAGGTGCGCGCTCACCAGACGACCACGCCAGAAAAATTTCAGTCGGAAAATCCCCTTCACGCGCTCACACGTGCCAACTCTTTCCCGGCGAGTGAAGCCCACGCGCAGCCCATTTCTCCGGTGCGTGCGGCGGTTGTTTTTGACCGGACCACTGTCATTCTTCTCGTCTCCTTGTTCTCTGTCTGGATCTGTGATTATTTCACTGATCGGACTTCATTTGATATTTGTTTGGTTGATTTTATCGCTGGTTGTTAACTTTTTTATTGAAGAATGGTCGAGAATGACAGTTCTTTGATCTTATCTGGTAAGAGCACACGTTCTGTATCTCTTCTTGCTTCTTGCACTGATTTTAAAACCTCATGGATTTTGGATTCTGGTGCAACTGATCATATGGCTTGTCGTACTGAGTTGTTTTGTTCTTATCATCCTACTGTTGGTAGTCATACTATATCTGTAGCTGATGGATCCTATAAATCAGTTATTGGTTCTGGTAACATTCAAATTCAACCTTCCTTGTTTCTTAAAAATGTTCTTTATGTTCCTCAGCTTTCTACTAATCTTATCTCCACTCAAAAACTTACAACTGATTTGAATTGTTCTATCACATTTTTTTCTTCTCATTGTGTTATTCAGGATCTTACCACGAAGAAGACAATTGGAGTTGCTAATGAACAGGATGAGTTGTATCATCTCCTTCCAGACCATGCTAGCAAAAATCAGTTATTAATGACACGTCATCCTTCTACTGCAGAGTCTATGATTTGGCTCCATCACAAGCGTCTGGGGCATCCCCCATTTAGTCTTTTGAAGTCTATGTTCCCTTCTCTGTTTCTCAATAAGTCGGTTGAGACCTTTCATTGTGATGTTTGTGAATTTGCAAAACACCATAAAGTGTCATTTCCTTCTAGCACTATTAAAAGCAGGGAACCTTTTTCTCTTATCCATTCTGATGTTTGGGGCCCTTCTAAAGTGCACAGTGTTTCAGGTGCAAGGTGGTTTGTTTCTTTTATTGATGATTGTACTCGGGTAACATGGATATACTTGATGAAAGACAAGTCTGAAGTACCAGAGATATTTATTCGGTTTCATCACATGGTTAAGACTCAGTTTGGTAAGGGTATTAAAAGACTAAGATCTGATAATGGTACTGAGTACGTCAATCAACGTCTGTCACAATTCATTTTAGACAGAGGTATGATTCATGAGCTCACATATGTTGATACCCCTCAACAAAACGGGGTTGCTGAAAGGAAAAATCGTCACCTCCTTGAAGTTGCTAGAGTTCTACTTTTCCAGACATCTGTTCCTAGTTCTTATTGGGGAGAAGCAGTGTTAGCTGCAACTTTTTTTATCAACCGTTTACCTTCACGGATCCTTAACAATATCAGTCCTATTCATTCCATGACTTCCTTCTTTCCTTCTGTTCCCATATTGCAGAGCCTTCCACCAAGAGTGTTTGGATGTGTTGCCTTTGTCCATGTTCATAAACAACATCGGAGTAAGTTGGATCTTAGGGCTCTTAAGTGTGTCTTCCTTGGTTATACCCCTTATAAAAAAAGGTACAAGTGTTATCATCCACCAAGTCAAAAAAAATTTGTTTCTATGGATGTCACCTTTCAAGAATCTGAATCTTATTTTCTGGGTCTTCATCGTCAGGGGGAGAACAGTTCTTCAGAAGACTCGTCCCCTTCCTTCTTTGAGTCTGGATCAATCTTCTCTTTTCCTAGTGTGTCTGCTCCTGGTGTGTCAGAACCTTCAAATACACCTGAGATACGGAAAATTTTGACACCTGAATTGATATATCAGAGGAGGAAACAACCCATACTGTCTCACCAGCAACCTCAATCGTCTGAACCACTGGTAAGTTCTGAATCTCCTATTTCTTCTGAGTCTCCTGAATCTCCTGTTTCTGATTCTAATATTATTTCCTCTCATGATTTGTCTATTTCTTCTGATATCTCTAATGACTTATCCATTGCTTCTGCTTCTGATGACTTACCTATTGCTCTTAGAAAAGGAAAAAGATCTTGTCACAAGAAAACTTGTTCCTCCTGTCCCTCTTGTACTCAATACCCTATCTCCCACTTTGTTTCCTCTGCTAATCTTTCTGTGCAGCACAAAAGCTTTGTTTCAGCACTAGATTCTATTGCAATCCCAAAATCAGTACATGAAGCCTTGAAATATAGGAATTGGGCTCAATCCATGCAAGAGGAGATGAATGCGTTGGAGAAAAATAAAACATGGGAGGTTATTGATAGACGCAACGGAAAGAAAGCAGTAGGGTGCAGATGGGTTTATGCCCTGAAATATAATTCTGATGGCACTCTTGAGAGATACAAGGCTCGATTAGTGGTCAAAGGTTACACTCAAACCTATAGCATTGATTATGAAGAAACCTTTGCTCTAGTTGCAAAGATGAATACAGTGAGAATCTTGTTATCCCTTGCTGCCCATTACAATTGGGATATAAATCAATTTGATGTGAAAAATGCTTTCCTCAATGGTGAGTTAGAAGAAGAAGTCTATATGGAAATCCCGCCTGGTTTTGATTCTGTGAAGGGGGAAAATAAAGTTTGTAGATTAGAAAAGGCCTTGTATGAATTGAAGCAGTCACCTCGTGCTTGGTTTAGAAGGTTTACTAAGGTTATGATGACCTTAGAATACAGACAGAGTCAAGGAGATCACACTCTTTTCTTCAAGCACTCCCTAAATGGGAAGCTTACTGTGCTCCGTGTATATGTTGATGATATTATGATCACAGGTGATGATTTTATGGAGAGACAGATTCTGCAAACACGGCTTGCCTTTGAGTTTGAAGTCAAAGACCTTGGGAAACTGAGATATTTCCTAGGGATAGAAGTAGCTCATTCAAGCAAAGGAATTTTTATCAGCCAGAGGAAATATGTTCTTGATCTTCTCAAAAAGCAGGAAAGCTCGGGTGTAAACCCTCTAATACTCCTATTGAGCAGAATCACAAGATGAGCTATGAAGAAGAGAGTCCTCCAGTTGATAAAGGACAATATCAACGGCTAGTTGGGAAATTGATATATCTGGCCCATACTAGACCAGACCTAGCTTGCTGTTAGTGTTGTCAGTCAGTTTATGCACGATCCAAAGGAAAAACACATGCAGGCAGTAGAGAGAATTCTTCAGTATCTTAAAGGTACTCCTAGTAAAGGATTGTTATTCCGACGTGATGGCAATCTATCTTTAGAAGTCTACACAGATGCTGATTATGCTGGATCCGTGACTGACCGTCGTTCTACCACTGGTTATTGCATGTTTCTTTGCGGTAACTTGGTGACATGGAGAAGTAAGAAACAAGATGTGGTTGCCAGATCAAGTCCAGAAGCTGAATTTCGAGCTATGGCTCAAGGCATTTGTGAGTTACTGTGGCTGAAAATTGTACTTGATGATCTCAAAATAAAATGTGAGGGACCTATGAAGCTGCATGTGATAATAAGTCCGCTATTTGTATAGCTCATAATCCAGTTCAACATAATCGGACTAAACATATTGAGGTCGACCGCCATTTCATCAAAGAGAAACTTGATAGCAAGTTGATTACCACTCCATACATTTCCACTGGGCGTCAATTAGCTGATCTATTAACAAAGGAGCTTCCTTCAGACAGATTTCAAGAACTTACTAGCAAGCTGGGAATGATAAATATCTATTCCTCAGCTTGAGGGGGAGTGTTGTAAATATTATTATTTATTTATTTGTTATTTGTTGTATTGGGCTTAGCCCATTAGGTTAAGTATTCTAGGTCGTGTATTCTCTATAAATAGAGAACCCTTTTGTACATATAATTTACAATTCTATAATATATTAGAATACCCTTTTTCAAGTTTTTCATATAATTGTGATTCTTTACAGGTGAATGACGAGTTAGTTCAATTTAGTCTTCCATCCTAGGAATCATTTTCATGTATAAACTTACAAATGGATTGTAAAAATCAGTTTATTATGTGCTATTAAAAATTGCATACTACTTGCATCTATTTTTTTGCTCATTTCTGAATTTTAAAAATTTCAGGTGAAATTGCAACAGGGAATTGAAATGTTGACCATTTTTAAGAACTATGAAACTGATGTGTCCATCCTAGATGATTTTGATTTCTATGAAGACCGGCAGAAGGTTATGCAAGAACGAAAGGCAAGGCAGCAAAGCAGCATGATTGCCGTTGGATTAGTTGGAGAAAGTGAGCATAGGAGTTCTGCTAACGTTTCTGGTGATTTCATCAAGCAGATATCAAAGAGCTTTGCTCAAGTTGTCCGCTTAGATGAGAATAGCAATGAAGTCATTGTTGCAGATAGAGGTAATTTAGCCTCTGATGGCCCCATTGGTAAACCTGATGATGGCATTTCAGTGACCGCCTCTTCAACACAAACCAATTAGGAAGATGTACCACTCGTGCCAAGAATGTTGATCACATTTGGCAGGCATTTGATGATTGAAAATCGGAATCATGCTTTTGCTTTCTCTCATTAATTTTTTCAACAAGGTAGTGTTGCTGATGTTATCTCAGTCATTGGAGTCCATGGGGTTCCTAAATCATGTCGTTTTACATAAAAGAATGGGTTTCATGTAAAATGTTTCCTAGAGTGCTTCAACTAAATTGTTATCATACTTTTGCTTATTTGAATAGGTTAGATTTTAATCCCCTTCCCCTTTTTTTTCTTCTTAAATTTGAGTTCGGTTAGTTTGTTAGGTATGTCTCATTTGTAAAATTGTCATCTTTGCGAGCGTTTTAATAAAAGCAGCAATCACACCTTGAAAATAATTATCCTTTACGCATACCGTTCGGTTATAAATTTCCATTCAAATAAAATATTAATAAATTTCTTTTTTCTTTTTTTGGAAAATAAGAAAACTTAAAACAAAACAGAAAGTCCTACAAAGTGACCATCCTAGGTGTTGAGACACCCATCATGTGCTTAAGCACTAGGCGGAAATGCTAAACATGAAAATAAATATTAAATAAATTCTGAGTTGTTGTAATTTTAAATTATTTACACTACTACGAATTTTAAACTAAAGATTCCAAATCTTTAAGCCTTCTCTTTGTGCGTAATGATTTGATACCCCTTGCGGCTGTCTTTTTTGTACACTCCACTAACTTGCATATTCTACGATTGATTCTCTTGGATCGGACAATTGTATCATTTGAGGGAAACAATAAACTTCTATTCTCATTTCATTATGGTGAACACACACAACGTAGTGCACAACCACCACAACAAACATTGCAGCAGTAGGATCAAAACATGCAACAAAACACACAACAACAATTGCCAAACTCTAATCCTTCTAAAATAAATCACATCCATGTAAGCAAAGGTCAATCTGACACTGCTTTTGTCCCCCAGCCTAGCCCACCCCTCATTTTGCTGCTTACCAAGTTGACTCTGTCCAAGCTATAACAGCTCTTCTGATTCAATGATTGGACAACATGGAGTGTTGCCTTGCTAAACATCTGGGTGAAAATGCGGGGCAACACAACAATGGTCAAGGTCGAGTTGGAGAAGAACGAGTTAGAAAACACGAACCCATCACTAGCGATGCCCAGGGATAGGCAGTCATCCAAGAGTAATCTGTCCAAGAAGAAGATGATAACAACCCGTTCACAGGTCGTGTTATACATGCACCACTCCCCAAAGGTTGGCATCAACCTCCCTTGGCTCAAAATGACAGAGCAAAAGATCCACATGAACACCTGGACGCCTTCAAGATGACCATGTACCTGGCAGGAGCCAAAGACCCAATCACGACTAAAGTCTTCGCTTCCTTGCTCACAGGACTAGCCTTGCATTGGTTCAACGCATTACCACTACGCTCCGTCAAATTGTTCAGAGACTATTGCTACAATTCCTCCTGAACTTTGCCACTAGTACGATTCATCTGAAATTATCCCTAACTATATCTCAAATCTGACAGAAGGACGAGGAGTCATTTCATCATTGCCTGAATAGGTTCAATGCATATGCCTTACAGGTTTGTAACTTGGATGATAATGTGCATCTGCATCTCCTCATTTCAGACCTTGTACTGGACTGTTCTCTAAATCTTTGCACAAGATCCTAGTCAACTTGGCCAAGTTTAAGGTGAGATAATCCAAGTACAAGGACATTGAATAAATTGAAAGGGGAAATGCCGACTTTTTTCTTCACGGATGCTTATTAAAGCTATAACTAGATCCCTGTGCACCTAATAGATGAGGAGAAGATACCCTTAATCATTGAGAAGGCCAATTATTGCTACACAATGATGTTCTTCGGGTTCAAGAAAGCTGGAGCTATCTATCAACAGATGATGAACAAAGTTTTTGAGAAGCATATCGAAAAAAAATTAAAGTTTACATTGATGGCATGATTGTGAAGACAATTGATTTTGGGGATCATGTGAACGACCTCTCCCAAGTCTTTGTGTCATAACCCTAATGTGTAAAATTCCTAATTGCACTGGATTAATTAGTTAATCATGCATAATTAAGATTAATTAAGCGAAAGGTTTAATAAAAGAATTAGATTAAATATTAATCATGCACATTGTAAATAAAATAAGTGGAATACTTAGTTAAATCAATGTGGAATGTGTTTAAGACACCTTTAAAGTGAGCAAGTGGGCTTAAGTAGAGAAAATGAGCTTTTATGTTAAAAGGCCTTGTCAGCCATTCCTCACTAGAGAGCTTGCTTAAGCAAGCTGTCCAGCGAGCATTGTAATTGCTTGTTAGTGGAACTTGCTAGAACGAGGGGTCCAGCGAGAAGTTATGAAAGTTGGTTTAATTAGATGAAAATCGAGCCATTTGTCGATGAAAAGAAAAGAAACACAGAGAACTCCATTAATGGGAACTTAATGACTTCAAAAACCTAGCTTTCTCTACACTCAATGGAGTCAAGAGAGGTTGGAAGCAAAAGTGAATAGATTATCACCCTTAACAAAACCCATAGCTTAGAATCCATTGTAGAGGCCTGTGTGAGGAGAAAACCTTTGAAGAATGTGGCAAAAATTGAGTGTACCAAGAGCTTAAAGAGGTGTATTAGCTCATTGTTGGTTGGAAAGAAATTCCTTGAGCCATTGTGGAGCTATTATTGGTAAGAAACCCTTGTCTTTTTCATGCTTTCTTGATGTTGGAAATTCTAGGGTTTTATATGAATGTGAGTTGATTGGCTATGTTAGAGTATGATTGAGGATTAATGTATGTTGGGAAATATGCTAAGGATGAGATTTAATCAATGGAAATGTGATTAGAAAACCTTTTGAGTAATCTTCCTAGTTTTCCATAAATTGCATGCCTATGTGTTGGTGTTGCTTGTGTCAAGTAACACAAATGGATTGTATTGATGATGTCCATGGTATTTCTAAGATCAAGATAAGTGGTCAAGAGCTAGGAGGCCAAACACTGATTGAATCCATGGATTTGGATGTTAAAACTTGATTGAAATCAAATGTAGGTGAGTTCCTAACACCATTGTGATTTCGTTTTAAAAGAATTGCCTATGTTGATATGGATGTAGATGTATATTCATATATATTGCAATTTGATTGATTGTAAACTCACCTTATGGATAGATGTTTTGGTTATTGTTTGGATATTTCTCTGAGAATAAAGCTTGTTGTGAGGGACTCTGGTGCTTGGAGCAAGCATTGGTGGAAAGCTTTATAGGTAAGCTTTTGGATCTTGGGATTTATCCCTTGATTGTTCCACCGAGCCTGTGTGGGATTTTGTTTATATGGTTGTGCAATAAATTGAATATAATGCATGTTGCGAGATTCATATGGTATGTTGCACAGTTGTGTAAGTCATCCTTTGTTCTCTGCCCTTAGGATTATTTGTCTTAAGCGTCCTGTTTAAGGTGTGTTTACCACAAGGGATGGCTAGGACATTGTCATTTGTATTCCGAGGATGGTGCAAGGCACTAGCAGGAATATTAGACAGTTAGTTTACACACTTTGCATGCATACATACATTCATGATTATGTTCTTTATTGCTTGTTGCCTGAAGTGAGCTTTTGGGTGGAGAAGTCCTCCAAGGACCCTTACTTTATTAAGATATTTATCTCACCCCATGTTGTGGGGACCCCCTTTCAGGTACAAATGATGTTGTATCATCTATTTACATGAGACCATAGTAGATGGCATTATGATGCTATATTTTGATGCATTTTGAGATATCATATGTATATGTTAGTTGAACATGTATAGGATTTGCATTTTTTAGCTCTTGATATATCATGATTTATGTTGACATACTTAGCCTATGATCACTCTCTTTTGGTATCCTAGTGTTGTTGGATGGAGCCAAGAACTTGATCATAGTCATTTTGTGTAGCTAAGTTCCATAATATGTAATTGAGTTATTGGATGTAATTAGACATTTGTAATTATGTACTTTATGCATATATGATGGAAGGGCATGGATGTCTACTTTGCATGATTTGGAGTCTATTACTTATGTGCTTTTCTTTTACATGTTGGCAATGTATGTTGATGTATGCATGATTATCAAATGGTCTTATAGATTAAGTTAAAGGTACATAACTTGTGAACCAAGTAAAGATAAGAAAAATGTCTTAAATTATGAGAGTTGTCATGGATGTAAGAGCACCCTAGTTTGTTGGGCTAGAGGTTGTCATTGCATGTATATTAGGTACCCAAGTGGTGTTCCTAATGTGTGAAGAATGAGCCATAAAACAAAAAGGTTATGTTCAAATTCTGGCTTTGCTCGCTGGCAAGCTCATTCGAGCGAGGAGGCCAGCGAGCTAATTAAAAATGAGATAGAAGTTGAGCTGAGGCAGGGGATTGCTCGCCGATTTCCTCGCTTCAGCGAGGTGAAGAGCGAGGAAACAGAGCACCTGGGCAGTAGCTATTGCCTGGAAAATTAATTTGCTGGTTGTAGTGCTCGTTTGAGCGAGCTGAGCAAAGTGCTCACTGGGGAGCTCACTTAAGCGAGGAGCCCAGTTTAACGAAAATTGGGAAATGCTACTGTGGAGTTTATGGGAACCCCATATTTGTGTCTAAAAGGACTAGTATGATATGCTTAAGTTAAAATTAATTATTTTGCATTATCACGGTGTTGCAATTTACGATTTCAATTTAATTTGAATACGATATTTATGGTTAACATAATTTACAATGTTTAAAAAGAAAAAGTTTAGTCGTATTTTAATTGAACTGTTGTGATTGCAAATGCGCTTAATATCATGATAACGAATCGGGTGTACAACGGGGCGTTACACTTTGCACAACTCCGAACTCATAACGTGGACGACTTTTTCTTCATGGATCCTTATTCAGGCTATAACCAAATCCCCATGCACCTAACAGATGAGAAGATAGCCTTAATCATTGAGAAGACCAGTTATTGCTACACAGTAATGCTCTTCAGGTTCAAGAAAGCTGGAGTTACCTCCCAATAGATGATGAATAGAGTTTTTGAGAAGCATATCGAAAAAATCATTGAAGTTTACATTGATGGCATGACTATGAAGACAACTGATTCTGGAGACCACGTGGACGACCTCTCCCCGTCTTTGCACAACTCCGAACTCATAACATATTCCTCAATCTACTCAGATGCACTTTAGGTGTCCCAACTGAAATTCCTTGGGTTCATGCTCATTCACAGATGTATATAAGCTAATCGATCTAGGTGTAAGGTCATCCTAAAAATGCGAAACCCCGAAAAAAAGGAGATCCAACAATTGACACAATTGTTTAGTGAGACACTCATAAAATTTAACCAATAATAAGAGTAATGTTGAAAATAGTGCATTGTTATTATTTCTCAATTCCCAAGTAGTTATCCACTCTCTCTCTCTCTCTCTCTCTCTCTCTCTCTCTCTCTCTCTCTCTCTCTCTCTCTCTCTCTCTCTCTCTCTCTCTCTCTCAATCAATTTTTTTTTCAACTTTTTCTGGTTAATCTTTGATAAGTGAGAATATTTGTTTAAGCTAACAATTATTTTTTGAACTGTAGCCACATTATATGCTTATTTTTAAATTCATATAAAATATAAATAATTAAAATTATAAAAATATGCATAAATAATTCAAAAAAATATAATATATATAATACTTCAAAATTATGAATTTAATTTTTTTTATATATATATATATATATATATATATATATATATATATATATATAATTTTTTTAATATTTATATACTGAAAAGTCATCACACTTGAAAAAGTAAATTTTATTTAACATATTAAGCGAAAATATTATCATAAATCATTACTTACCATAATCACGTAAATGAGGGAGAGTGTAATTTTCACGTAACAGTGGAGTTAATTGTCGTTGAACCAAATCTCAAGGTGGTTCGGATTAATCCTCATTGAACCAAGTCTCAAGTGGGTTTAAGTTATTTATTCAAATCTTTGTATATTTTTTTTTTTGGTAGATCAAACCTTTATATTTTTGTTAACATTGATTTAGGAAGAATAGTGACTCACTTTTTTTTTAATATATTTCATCAGCAGTTAATTTTATTCTTAATTTAGTTTTTATATATTTTTTAATTTAGCATTTCTGCATAATTTTTTTAAAGTAAAATCTTATCGTCTATTACTATTATAAATGTTATCAGCTAAAATTATAAGACAGTGAATATAAGAATGAAAATAAAAATAATTGTCATATATAAACTATAAATTATATTATATTTTAATATGTGATAATTATTTTTAGTGTATAGAGATCATAGAAACTTCGTATGAATACGTAATAACAAAAGCATACAACCGGGACAATATTAAAAATAATTACAACTTAATTGAAAATAAGTGTAATGTACGTTACCTACCAAAAAAATAAATAAGTGTAAATGTAAAATTACAAAAATATATTTTAAATTTTATTTTTCTTCTATATATATTTTATGCTGAAAAGAAATAAGGGTTTGATTTGTCATTTTAAATGACATAAGTTATATTATTTTAAGAGAGAAATAAACACAAGGAATTGAAATCATGGGAAAAAAAGTTGGTAGTTTTTTTTAATTTAAATTTTAAATAAAAAATATTTTTTATGTCCCTCTCTTTTAAAATGACATAACTTTATATCATTTTATATTTAAAATGACAAACACTTTTATCAATAAATAAATAAATAAATAAAGTGAAAAATATTTCTGCAGTTAATGCAGATAAATTATCTGCATTTATTCTCAAAACGATGTCGTTTTGGTATTGAAATATTAAAAAATCATAAATATGAAGACTATTATAATCCTAAAATAAATAAAAATTACAAAAATATCATAATTTTTCCCCACTCAGTGCTGATAACTTATATAGCGAACCATAAACAAATGGATAAAAGGGGGAAATATGAGGAGACAACGGCCTATCCATGAAGTGAGAGAGGGGAGCGGACGAGGGAAGAAAGCACATGAATACGATGATGAGTGTATTTCACATCTATGGCGGTTGGTGCACTCTTGTGGCTCTTGTGTTTCTTATATTATTGCTTTGGCAGCGTAGGAGATCTTTCTTCACCTCATCTCCGTCCACTTCCTTTTTAGTCTCCGATTCTGTCAATTCAAAATTGAGGTTCACTCGACGTCCTTTATTTATTAAAGAAATTCATTGAATTTGAACTGTAATTATTTTTTTCCTTTCTTCCCAAACTGCGATTATGATTATGCTGTTGCCGTGTTTTGATATTTTCATTTTGTTGTAAGTTCTTCGGTGCACAGGCGATAGAATTTGCTTCAAGTTTAGAATCCAATTTAGTTTACACTTGTTGGTTGGTGTGACTAAAAAGTGCTGGTGAAATTGAGGCCCTTTGGGGCTTTGAATAGTACCACCGAAATTGGAAATTTAGAGTTTATGGTTTTCTATTCTAGCCTTTTACATACAGCAAATCTATGCTAACAGCAATGATGGCTTTGAAAGAAGGGGTTTCTTAATGTTGTCTTCCAAAGCAAGCGGTTGTGGGAGGTTAAGAATTTAGAAAAAACTTGACCTGGCATCACACAACCAAAAAGGTGATAGGATAGATCACATTATTTACAATTTTTATGAGAAAATCTACTCTGGAGCAGACATTAAGTTGCTACTTGCTAATAACATTACAACTAGCAGATCTTAAGTTTAGATCTTCGGTCCTAACATTTGAAGTTGATGAACTTTGTGTCTAATGTGATCACACAAGGCTTATATTTATAATAATAGAGTACACGGGTGTGGGTCCTGTTTACATGATGTGGGACTAATTAACAATAACTAAATACTCTATTATATACTTTCTAATACTCCTCATCGAGCCGGTGCGTATATATTACGGGCACCAAGCTTGCTACAAATATAGTCAACCCGGAGACTCTTAGGAGTCTTAGTGAAAACATTTACAAATTGATCATTGGAGTTGACAAATCTATCTCGATCTCTCCTAATTGAATCTTTTATCTGATAAAATGACAATCAATTTCAATATGTTCAGTCCTCTTATGAAAGATCGGGCTAGAGGATATATGCAACACGGCTTAATTGTCACAAAATCACTATTGTTCACATAGACTTAGTACTGTAATCAATTGCTTTAACCAGATGAGTTCGCAGGTTGCAGTTCCGATTGCTTGGTATTCACCCTCTACTCTTGATCTGACTACCATGATTTGTTTCTTACTTTTTCAAGAAATCAGATTTCCCCCGAAGAGGACAAAGTACTCTAAAATGGAACGTCAGTCTAAAGAAGATCCTGCCTTATTAGCGTTTGAGTATCCATAAACCATAGTGTGCCGCTTATCTTTGTATAATAAGCCTTTTCCCAGTGCTTCTTTGATATATCTGAGAATTCTAACAGCTGCATCCCAATCAGAATTACAAGGAAAATCAAGGAGTTGACTTGCCATATATACTGCAAAAGAGATGTCTGGTCTTGTTACAATAAGATAATTTAGTGGGGGGCCCTGTCCGAGAAAAAGCTTGACATCAAGGTTAATGGGTGTATTAATAAGCTTGCATCCCAACATACTAATCTCCTTCAAGATATCCATGGTATACTTTCTCTGCAGTTGGAGATGCCTTGCTAGGATTGTACCATCTCAATGCCTAAGAACTAACGAAGCTTGCCATGATCTTTGGTCTAAAATTGACTGAACAATTATTGTTTTAGTTGTTCAATCCAAACCTGATCACTGCCAATGATGATAATGTCATTAATATAATGATGATAATGTCATTAATATAGACCAGGAGGTAAATGCACTGACCAAAAGAACTATGCTGATAGAAAATAGAGTGATTGGCTTCTCTTCAAACTAAACTAGAAGTTTGAGCAACTAAACTAAAATGGCTAAACCAAGCTCAAGGTGACTGCTTCAAGCCATATAAAGATTTGGAGCTTGCACAACAACGCAAGTCCACTTCTTCTTGCAAATCACCATGTAAGAAAGCATTTTTTATGTCAACCTGAAGAAGAGGCTAGTGATGAACGATAAGAATGGCAAGAAACAGGCTGACAGAAGCCATCTTGGCAACGGAAGAGAAGGTGTCCCCATAGTCGAGCCTAAAAATCTGAGTGTATCCCTTTACCACTAAACGGGCTTTGAGGTGGTCAACAGTGTCATTAGGACCAACTTTGACAGTGAAAACCTAATGAAATTCGACATCAGATTTTTTTGTAGAAGCAGGAACAAGATGAAAGTTGGAAATGGCCTTGAAGGCCGATGCATGCTGGAGGGAAAAACAAAATTTTTTCATTGCGGAACACACATGCATTCAAGATCATGCTTTAGGAAAGCATGATGTTACCTTGTTCGTGAAAACTCGTGATGATCAAGGTAGGTCTGAAGGGTTCAGACCCTCTAACGTTGATCCACACCACCCACTGCGTCTAGGTGCAAGAACTCCTTCTTGTGAAACCGCCAAGTGATCACTACAATGAGGCTTGCTAAGCGCACACTGTGTGAAGAGAAAGGCTAGGTAAAAGTGTTTGAAAGAGTGAAGCTTTCAATGTGAAAACTTCACAAAAGTGGAGCAGGAGAGGAGAAGAGAATGGCTTGGTTGGTTTTTTAAAAACCCTAGAAGGAACATATATATAGATGCACACAAGAGGAGCCTATTTGTTAAAAACAAATCAGATTTTTAATCAATAAAAATCCCTTCCAAAAGGGCGCTCCATCAAAGAGAGAGAGAATAGGATTTGTTGCAAATCAAATCTCATCAAATCTTGCCAACAACATCCTATCATATCTTTATGATATATTAGGTTCAAAACCTAATCAAATATCTGATCATAAATCATCATATAATCAGTTATATGGTGCGCCCCATATAGCCTAAATAATGACCAGATACATTTGAGTAGTTGCATTCAAACTTGAATCAAATCACTCATATATTCTCCCAACAGATCGTATCTTCTGGAGCTGATTCTGATGACTAACCAACAGCCAAATCAGCACCCCAAATCTTCTTAGATTATGTCCAAAAGATTTCCTCTTGATATGTTCCAACAAGATCTCATCTTATCCTTTTGTTATGAAACAACTTTTCATAGCCAATTCAAATTCGAATTTCAAACATTTGAATTCAAACTTTCAAACACTTAAATTTTAAATTCAAATTCAAATTCTAAATTCAAATTCAAATTTCAAATTTCAAAACTAAAATTCAAAATTCAAATTTCAAATTTCAAATTTCAAATTTTAAATTTCAAATTCAAAATTCAAAATTCGAATTTCAAAATTCAAATTTCAAATTTCAAATTCAAAATTCAAAATTTAAACATTTGATAATTAATTTAACTAATTAAATTAATTAGTAATGTCTTGGACTATCCAAGCCCATTACTTAGATCCATGCGCCCTCCACCCTATCTGTGGAGTTCCAAACTACTTCTTGGGCTAATAACAATTGTTAGGCCCAATACCATTAATGCTAGAGCATCTAGACAATTAGGTGTTAGTGTGTAACCCATTAGGTCCAACATAGCCACTGACATAAATGGGTTTGGGCCCAATAAGCCCACAACCCATCTAATGACAACACAGAGTACTAGCAATGCTTTGTTGTCCCAGAACTAGTTAGATTAGTGACTTGATCATCCTATTGCACATATTTGGTTGCCGTATATATTTCCTTTCGTCTCGGTTACCTTCCCATAAAACCTAGGGTAAGGAAACGTATCAACCCCTGCGGTTTAGGGTAAGCTTTATTTGAAATAGGGAATCTTCAATTTACAGACTCTAAAGGCAGATCATCTCATGATCTCTTTTACTATGCATAGATTCCCGAGTCCCTATAAATGTCATCCCGATTTTTCCGGTTTACAGATAACCTAATCTCTCACAGAGATCTGACGAATTCCTTCAGCTTATCACCCTAGCCCTGTGTTCTTTCAGGACAAGCCCAACAATATACCTATGAGTCTCCATGTTTCAGGCAGACGAGGTGCACAATCAAAGCCTGTCTTCTAGAACACAGTCTAGGTAATAACTTCTGGTCTTAGGAAAGACATACCCAAATATAAAGAGACTACTCTAATGATACTCTCTGTGAGAGTTCCTTAGAGTCTCTTTGTGGGTCTGTTCAGTGCGAGCTATACCCTTATAGGTCCACCCACGACTTTAGCTAAGACATCTCCATATCTGTAGCACATGAGGTCTATACCTTGTATCCATATACAAGTAGATAAGTCGTGCTAGTCTTACCCGAGATTACTGACCCCATTCTCAACATCTCTAGACTAGGAACATAAAATTAGGAATAAACATCCGGTATTCTTGAATCCTCATGGTGATCTCATTACAGATACTCAAGAGATACCTATTTTATTTCACGGGGTTTATCAAGTTATTCATAATATATTAACATTAATATCGAGACAGAATTATGAAACAAGATAAAGAGTGCTTTTATTTATTTGCGACAATATTAAAAAGGTCTACATCTATGTCCTTATTTAATCATAAGATTGTCTCTAGGACACCCAAATACTAACACAAGATCCCATGTACTATATGAGTGGAGAGCAATCATTTCATTAATCATTTTCTGACGCTAACCTGGATGGGATAGTGCTTCACCTGTGGTCTTAGGAATGGAAACATACGAAAGATTAGAAACAAAGATATAATGTTACGAAGAAAGTCGGACATAACTCAAAAAAGCATAAAGAGGATAAGGGTTGTGAATAGAGTGGATACCTTTGCGGCTAGCAATTGGTGTAGTCTCTAGTGGAGGAGCCAAAAGGGACATGATGACTATTGAAGATGGTGAGTAGTCAGAAGTAGAGTTGCAGACAACGCTAATAGGTGAGGAGGGGATGATCCTCAAAACTAGAGTCACTTGTAATTGGTACAGAAGAATCAAGAAAGGGAATATGAAGAATATTATTTACCTATGACACTAGAGTAGGGGAACAAGAGAAAGGTGTTTGATTGAGGAAGGTGACATTAGTAGAAACAATGTACTGCTTGAGGTCAAGAGAGGAGTAGCGATAATCCTTTTGAAAACAAGATTAACGAAGGAAGAGACGTGAAGGTTTTGGATGTAAGTTTGTCATTGCCTGGAGCGAAGTTATGTACGAAGTAGGTACATCCAAAATCATGCGGAAGTAGAGGATACTTATGAGTGTAAGGAAAAAAGATACCGTGCGGGACCTCATTCTTAAGTAGAGAAGAAGGCATGTGATTGATGAGAAAATATGATGTAATAATAACAACCGCCTAAAAGCAAAGGGTGTGCATTGTTTCAACTAGATGTTTATTTTTGCCTTAGCCACTCCACTTCAAAGGATAAATACTTTTTGGCATTATCACAAGACAAAATACGATAGAAGAACTAAATTGATTATGAATTTTAGCATACAATTTGTGATAAATAGAAAATAATTCAAAATAATTTTTCATTAAATAAAGCCAAATACAATGAGAAAAGTCATTAATAAAGGTAACAAAACACTGAAAACTCTAAACAAACCCAAATACAATGAGAAAAGTCACCTTCCTCCCTCTCCCTCAGGCCATTCCTTCCCTCTGATCCACTTGAATAAGGTATGCCAACATTGTTTCTTGTAACGTCCGAATGGACTTTTCTACACCCATCACCCTTCCTCCCAATCTTTCAGCTCTTCATTCCACCTCAGCACTCCCCAAGGATCAAAAGTGCTCTGATACCAAAATTATGGTACAAGAAACTTGAAGACAGTAAAGAAATGGAGTCTGGTATAACCAACAACTTATAACATTGGAAAAAAGAAGAAACTACAGAGTTTCTTAAAGCTAAAAAAAAAATACACAATCCTTATGACCATGATTATGCACAAAAGAACAGCTCCAACGATTCTCTGCAACACCTCTAAGCTACTGAAACACCCCTATTAGTGGCTTCACTCCATATGAAGATAATTCTTTCCTGCCTTGCTTTTTCCCCTATGACCAACTATATTCTTTATGTTCTTTTTTCCCCACCTCACCTCCACTATCTCCTATTTGTTTTTCCCCATTCATTGCTTGTCACATAGCCTCTTTTAATAACTAACTCTTCACCTTTTTCCACTTTTTCATCATCAGGTGTCCCCATATTGTTATTATTCTCATTCTCACCTCTATGGGCTCTTTTTTTACGTTTGTATACTTCCTTAAAGGGTATCAAGTCCCATCATATTTCAATAAATATTGTGAAATTTCTTAGCACAATTAGATGAATCTATGCATTGTCCACCTTTCAAATTCAATGGGTTCTTGTGTAAGGGTATGTTGGAAATACAATCTAAAATTTAAAATGTAAAACCATTCATCTATCTTCACCTAACAACTTAAGTTTTGGGGAGGGTTGGTTGCTTGATAGATTTCAACGGTTTCCAACCTTTAATTAGAATTCCTGGGCAATAGTTTAGATACATTTGTTTGCTTAGGAGGCTGTAAGGAATCATTCAATGTGAAAAAAATACCATTGTAAAGTTACTCCTTCTAAGTGTATGTAAAAAAAAAATACTACTGTTAGGCGGGCAGGAGGAGCAAATGGTGGAGGACGACTACCAATAGGCTAAGCTACGCCAACTGTAGCAATTAGGTCCGGCACCATGTCTTAACCCAAAACCATAAGGCATTGTGTTCATGGATCCTCCCACTTATATTAACTTTATTTAGCACATTACCAACAAATGTGGGAATCCGTCACACTTGAATATCCCAACAATATTTCATAGCCTTTATTTTCTTGCAACTTTTAGGAATTTTAATTAAGGGGTTGTTTGAAAACTCAATTTAGTACTGACATAAAATGTTTCAGTGCCGAAAATGTTTTGGTGTTTTGTTTAACACATGCCAAGAATGAAATTAAGTGAAGTACCGAAAACATTTAACTCATGGAAGGTGTTTAATAAATTTAGCCGCTAAGATTTCATTATTTAAATACAACAATAACACGCTTATCCCAAATTTGTTGGGATCGGTGGTGGATGCACTCATTCATATGACGGTAAAAGCAGAAGGAAAAGTAAATAATAAAAAATAGTGTATATAATAATAATAAATAAAATAAAAACATAGAGAAATTGAAAAATCAATATTTTTTTTAATATTCTTTTTGTTAGTAATGAAATGATAATACTTTACTTTTAATATATGATTTGGTTCATAACATGCAAATAGTTTCCTTTAATACACATTCAGTTCAGAACTTAAAATGAAATTTTTTCAAGCATACAAATTTAGTGCTTGATTTTTTATCACTAATTAGGACTAAAGTGATGTTGATTTTGATGAAAGAATTTTAGGACTAAATTTCAGTTTTAACATACACCCCCAAACACCCAAATACTTTGGATCATATTCATAGCTGTGTCTTTGCTGTCAGTAACCAGCATTGATTTAGGAGCATAATAAGTTGATTTGACAATGTGGAAGTTATTATTTATTTTTATTTTTTACTTTTGCAGAACCTTAAATTTTGTGACAGATTCAGATTTGAAGTTTTTGATGGAGATTTTGGATGAGAAGCTCAACGAGATTGATAGATGGGAGGATGTTATCGATAAAAGAAATCAGCATCTAATATACAATGCGAAATGCTGCAAGCCTAAGGTTACTGCAGACACTTGAATTGATCATGGTTATTCTTGGAATGTGAACTCAGCTTTTTGTAGAATTATAATAACATGTTGCTTTCTTAAATGCTGTGTGTCTGTTGTCTGAAGTTTTGGAAGCTTTAATTGTTATATGATGAATAAAACATCTCACTGTGTTTCCCCTTTTTCTTTCTCGCACAATGTGGTGCACTTTGTCCTCTAATCAGCATATTCTTTCATAGTTCATTAGCAACTTATCATGTCCAAGTTACAGAAAAGTAGTAATTTTTAGTTGATTGTCTCTTTCATACACAAGTCTTTTTTTTTCTGTTAATTGACATAATTAATATGGGATTTATTGTGTCAAAATAGCGCGATGGAAGTTTTTCCCAAATTGCAGGGATAGGGTCAGTTAAACTCTCCAAGAAGATTGTGTTAAATTCTGCTCTAACAATTAATAATGTCAGGTGGTTATCTACAAGTCATTTTTTTTCTGTTAATTGACATAATTAATAATGTTAGGTGGTTACATCTAGCTCTTGGTCAGTCCTTCTAGTGTGTGATCTTAATTTTGATAGCTTCTAATTTTGTAACTTCTGTACACATCATAGCAGAATGGTTTTGAAAATGATCTATAAAGTATATACTTGTTTCTCAATTGATGTTGCAGAATGGTCCTCTGAGATATTTGAGTGTGACTATGTTCCGTGATATTTCGTCTGAGATGCTAAGAAACTTCTACATGGACAATGATTACAGAAAGCAGTGGGATAAAACAGTGGTTGAGCATAATCAACTGCAGGTGGACGAATTTGATGGTGTTGAAGTTGGTCGTACAATTAAAAAGTTCCCCCTTTTGAGGCCTAGAGAATATGTGCTAGCTTGGAAATTGTGGGAGGGGAGGGACAAAACTTTCTATTGTTTCATGAAGGTAATACACCAAATCGTTTTGCATATAATCATATAAATATCGCTTTTAACTACTGATTAGAATTATGCACATTGGATCCATGGCCACCTTCTCTTTGGAAAACTATATGTCCTAAATAATCGATTGTCTTCATCCCAAAATTGCACTTCTTCCCATTTGCAAAAAACTGAACTTGCTTTATGGTGTACAACACCTTCTCTAGACGTTCCATGTGCACATCCCAGATCTTGATATACACTAGGATGTCGTCAAAAAATACTAGGATGAATCTGTGAAGAAAGGACATGTTCATTGTGCACTAAAATGTTGTTGGGGCATTTGTGAGGCCAAAAGGCATCACTAGGTATTCGAAATGCCCCTGGTGTGTCTTAAAAGGTGCCTTAGGGATATCTTACTCCGCCATTCTGATCTGATTAAACCTTGCCTTCAAATCAATCTTAGAGAAATAATTTGCTCCCTCTAGCTCTTCTAGAAGTTCTTCAATCACAAGAATTGAGAATTTGTCTGCAATTTTAGCCTTATTTATACCCCAGTAGGCAACGCAAAGTCACTAACTATCAACCTTCTTCTTCATTAGTATCACTGGATTGGAGAAATGCCCATTGTTGGCCCGAATGATGCCTGAGGATAACATCCTTGTTACCTGCATGGTTGCATTTCTATTTCTCCCATTTGCTTGTGTGAGTGCTTGCACACAGGCATACATTTATGGGATCTATGCCCTCCTTTAACAAAATTTTATGGTTTATGGTTTTGTAGGAAAGTAGTTTGGTTGAGGTTGAGAAAACCATTGTAAACCCTCATCATAATTCCAGCAATTTTCTGTGCCGCTGTGAAAGTTCTATGTTGATGGAAAGGCTCTCTCACTTTTCTGAGTAATCCAGAGATGATAGAACAAGCACCATGGGCGCCTCCTCAACTCCTACGGTTTTGGATTGTGCCTTTGAAGAGATGAGAGATTGAGAAAAAGAGCGGTTCCCCAGAACCTGAACATGCTCTCCTTGGTGCATGAAAGTCATGCTTAAGATAAGACAATTGACTGTTACTTCGCCAAGGGTTTCTCTCAATGCCACCCCCAATATAACATCTATCTCTCCAAGTTCAAAGACAAAGAAATCTCCCTAAACGTCCAAAAACCCAGTTGGACATTTAATCCAGTAAAACAGCCCTGAGATGCTTTTTTCTGACCATCACCTGTACGAACTTGAAAAACGAAGTACAAGTTAAAGGCAAATTTAAACGTTGTACTAACCTTTGTCCCACAAAGTTATGGCTGGCCCCAATCTCTATTAATGCTAGCACTGTCTCTCCCTGTATTGTACCCTTCAACTTCATGGTCTTTGAAGAAGTGAGACCTCCGATGAAGATAAGGAGAGATCCTACCGTTTAAAGTCTGCTTTGCAGACGACCCAAATCCTTCGTGATCACCATCGCCGAAGTCGCCTTTGCTTAGGGTGGGGAGTCGTAGAGACTTTTCTGCGCAAAGGTGTTTGGGACTGTACGACAAGCCATATTGGAAGCATTTCCCTTCTTTGTGTCTCTTCATGAACTCGTCATATGACACTTGTCTCGCCTCACGGGTACGAGTCCCACCAGCAAATCCCAAAGAGTTAGGCAGTGAGGGTGCAACGTTAGATGACCCTTTGGTTAGGGTTTGATTGAGTCTTTCCCCCTCCTCATTTTGAGTTGGACCACGCTTGTGAATGATTCCCACTAAAACTTCTCTGTGCATTGGGCTTGGCAGGCCTAGATGTGTTGAAACCTCCATGGGAGTACTATCCCCGTTTATCACAAAATGGGCCATAGAATAGGTTAAGCCAAAACCTCCCGTGTTTCCCCTATTTTATCCATTACTCCCTTCATACACGCGTGTTCCCATCCCATGCATGCGACCCAAAGTGTCGAAAATGCCCAAGATCCTAAGTTCGTTTTCCACATTGCGTGCAAAGTTCATCATCTGAATCACCTCTGATGGGTCATGGGTCCACTCAAGGCTTTGAATCTCAGCCCTGTGTCCTCCCAAGAAATAGTATGGAGTGTGGGCCTTGCTAACATTAGTTGCCTTAGCCACCAAGGATTCAAATTCCAAAAGGTAATCTTCAACCATTCCATTTTTCCTAAGGGTGGACATACATTCATATATATTGCCTTGGGATCTTTCCCCAAAACGCCATATAATGGCGACCAAGAGACCTTCCCAGTCCAAATTTAGTACTTTTTTGCGTTGGTATCGAAACCAATGGACAGCGCCTCCTTCCATGCTTACAAGTGCCAATTGAACCCCTCTCCATTGCTGATATTTTATGAATTTTGAAGAAATTCTCTGCCTTGGCAATCCACCCCAAGGGGTCTGAGCCATTAAAGGACAAAAGTTCAATCTTTTGAGTCCAAGTCTGATCAACCATTATGCTTGTACTAGATCCATCTCTTTTAGTGTAATTTCCTTCACCAATTTTTCCCTCACTAGCACTATGGTGGCCATTGCGGTGCATCCACCCTTGCAAAAGTAATTTCATATCATTGAGCCCTCCCATGTGTCGAGAATTCTTGCAGGTTTCTTAAGAGAGACGTTCGAGAGATGCCTCAATAGTTTCTACCTGCACCTCCAATGAAGGTCCTCCATCTAATCTGACAGGGTGGACCAACTAACACTGTTGTTTGCATGCAATACCATCCACTAGTAATTATCAATTTTTTCACTGTTTTCTGTTGGAGATTTATTTGTTTGGTGTTTGTACACTGTACAAAAATATTTGTTCATCATATCATTCTAATTTCTCATTCTATACATATTTAGATAAAAGCTCTTAACAATAGCATGACCTTCATACATATTTTGGTTGATATTGGCAAATTGTTCTGTATGTGTGAAGCAGCCCTATATTTCCATTCCTTTAACCTATATGTTCATAACCTTCCTCATAATATTATTCAGATGGTGTTTGTATATTTAGATAATAGGCAGGTTCCTATTTTAAACATTTTCTTTTTGTTAGTGATATTTTAAAGGGAAATAAAGTGACAGATCATATTGAAAATCAATAGAAAATACAACCTTTATTTGTGGATGAACGTGATGATTATGAGATTTCTTACTAGCTTTCTCTTTTTTATGCAATGATTACTTGATCATTTTCTTCTTTCCAATTTTGGTTATGAACTTTGTTAGGAATGCGAGCATCCTTTGGCACCGCGGCAGAGAAAATATGTACGTGTTGAGTATTTTAGATCTGGCTGGCGAATAAGAGAAAGTAGGTTTCTTGGCTTATTTAAGTTTTTTTATTAAACAATGAAACTTTGTGGGAAGACAAAACCTCAAATTTTCCTTTTTTAATGTTATTATTTCTTATCCTCCCAAAAATGGTTGAAATCTCTTAACTCCACATGCCATTTCTTCATAAAATATTCTAAATTGAATGATATACTGTGATGACCTATTTCTATGTCCACAGATTTGTTTGGAGTTTGAAACTGTTGAAAATCTTTCATTGCAGCCAGTGATATACTTGTGCTCCCTTTTAATATATATTTCATTGTTTTTGAATAATGAGTGACTGATTTTTACCTAT
Organism: Gastrolobium bilobum; assembly: GCF_033153095.1. Lineage (NCBI taxonomy): Eukaryota > Viridiplantae > Streptophyta > Magnoliopsida > Fabales > Fabaceae > Gastrolobium > Gastrolobium bilobum. The sequence continues at coordinate 123,353 of NW_026897250.1, read as the reverse complement.
AAAATGACGGTTTTATGATTGGCGTTTATGTAATTATAGTCCCTGGTAGAAATGCCTGTGAGATCACAATGTTTCATCAAGAAGATGCTGGTTTGAATATGGAGATGGCAAAGCTGGCTTTTTCTAAGGGCATATGGAATTATGTATGCAAGATGGATAATGCACTTAGAAGATACTCTGTTATAAGCTATCATTTACCAAGTTCAGTTGCCACTTCAATCAATTTAATGCAGAAGGTTAGTGTTGTTAGTTTCAAATACCATCATTTAATGCATTTCCTAGTTTAAACTGTCCGGTTTTCTCACATTGGTGCCTGGGGTTATAATTAGGGAATGTTGCTTGAGGCAGGTTTGTGGTAGACGTCAAAATGAAATATTCCTGATGACTAGTTATAACAATATAACCTATCAATCAACTTCTATAATGTGATAGATTCCTCCTGATGGTTTAATAGTAGAAATCAACTATAGGCAGGACAAAAATGAGGATTCATAAAACCCAGCACTTATTTGTGAGATGATGAAAAAGCATGTTTTCTCACGAGTTAAATTGAGTTTTTGGATAGTGGCAATGTTCAAGATTTGTTGTAAATACAAAACTACCATGTGTAATAAATCAAAAGATGGTTGAACCACCACCAACAACTCTTAAATTTTGTACTAACATTTGTTTATGCATTGTAAATATTTGTACATTAATAAACAAGTAAAAAACTATTCAGATTCAGAATTTCAAGTATCAACTTGGTATCCAACCTCCCAAACCTGGAGACTTTGGTTTCACGCAATGCCTTCATCGCCTTGAGACGGACACCTTCATTGTAGCTTACCCAGGAAACTTTCGTAGCAGACGAGTGCCTATTAGTTCGCCCTTTCATTGCACTTGCATCGCCGATGAATTTCTTAGAATTCCTCACCCTCAACCTTGAAGCCCAGAACAAAACTACTGTGCAAAGGTTGTTTGTTCCTTGGAAACGTGCTACCATTTACCATTCCACACACGTTCACTTTCTCTGCATGTTAGATCAACACACCACCATTATTTTTACACATGTAGTTGCGTCTGACCAACCTTGCCCTCACTATCACTTCCAGACAGCTTGTTGTGATCTCCTCTCCCTAAATCTACCCTCGGTCGGGGAACCCAGCATCACCTTAACGCACGCTTTCTCATCTCCTCCACGGCCCAACTACCCAGTTTGCCTTTGGTCGCCATGTGTGACCCAAAAACTAGCTAAACCACATAGCCCATTTTTTAGTCTATAATGACCATGTCACTCACTCTAACGACTTCTTGATTCCACATGTGACCTACTGCCTCACTAGAAAATTATTTACAGTGGTCCTAGATCATTCAAACTACCCTTAAAGGGAAATGGTATTTAAATCATATATAAAGGCTAGCCCTAGATAAGAAAGACCCCAAATTTGATGAATAGGATGATGAAGACTCGTTTTTCATGACCTAACTCAGTCCTTACCCATTACTTAAGATATTTGGTATGTCCTCCAGAAGACTTATTCCATGAAACAAAACATTGCCACCTATTTCAAATTGAAAATTAAGATTTCTCTACCAAACAGAGCTCCTTTTTTGTGATTAGCCATTGTGGTTTTCTTAATGGCTTGTGGATCGAGTTGGACTAGTACTATCCTAAAACGAAGTGTAGCAAGGATGTTGCCACCTAGTCCACCTAAGTATGACCCTATTAGGGTTCAAATTCTAGGAATGGAAAAGCTACCTACCCTTTCTTAAGTGTTTTATACTATTTAAGGGAAAGAGAACCATCGGGAAGCCATGCTAGATGCCAAATTCACTGATTGGTTTGTCGTGACAAAAGCCAAGTCTACTAGACATGATTAATCATCCACCTCTTTAGACTTAACAGAGATAGACGATGGTGCAACCACCGTAAGAAATATGGTCACATTAAGGTTACTTGTTTTCATCTTCATGGAAAGGAACAAGTACTTGACAAAACAAGTGGATTCAAAGGTATCCAGAGAGGCCAACCTTATTTGACTTCCCAAGCTCAACCACTCTCAGTGAGGCTTCTAATGGGGTTGTTGTAAACATTGTAAATAGTGTAGTAAGAAGTGGGGAATAAAGTGCCATATAGGTGGAAGACAACCTTATAATTATTTGATTTAGTTATATAATGGATCTTCCATTGTGCTATAGACACATGGATTCCAACATATGCTTCTGGCTTTTACATTATTCAACAGGGTAACTCACAAAGAAAAAAGGAAGTGAGTTAGACAAAAAGAAAAGAAATATGGACAAAAAAAGAAGTAACTTGGACAAAAAGAAACAAAGTGACTTAGATAAATCTTTTTTGTCGATAACCTCAGAACAATCAATTGAATATTGATTAATATGTAATCGATTGAACACTACTTGAAAATGGCTATTTTGCTCATAAATGAAATGTTCCAAATGTTCCTGGAAATTCTTGCTCCCATTGGAACATTTTCCATATAAAAAGGGAATCTATTGTTACAATAGAAGCAAAAGTGATATCGATTATTCAAGAATCGAATTTTATTTTCTTTGTAAAAGGAGGATATCAATGAACTTCTATGAAATGATTTCATAGGATTCAGCTAATTGTCTTGATCGTGGGATATCATTGAGAAATAGGAATCCGTGTTATCAAAAGATTTCCTTCGATTCTTTCTAGTATGGAATGAGTCAATCATCCACTTCGGTATCTTATTGAACAAATATTGTGATATTGTTTCACCATTGATCAAGAATTTGAGAGATAGACAAGAGGTAACCCTAATCCTAATATGTGCCTGCTTGGTGGACTCACTGTCCACCGTTAATATTTTTTTTTCGTAAACTGTTTTCTGTAACGCTCGGCAACTTGCAAGGATCAATGACCGTTCCCACAGACTAACCCGAGACCTTTCAGCGTGTTTTGTTCTCACTCACACTTCCTGGAAAAACTTCCTAGGAGGTCACCCATTCTAGAATTGCTCCAAGTTAAGCACGCTTAACTATGGAGTTCTTCCGTTCTGGGCTACCGAAAAGTAGATACATATTGTTAGTATAGGTAGTACTAATTAATTCTTATAAGTTATCCCCAACTGTGCAGTCTCATGCCAACACAGTCTTTGGAATCTCTCTCTTTCGGGTGTTGATTTGATTCATTCATGTACACCCGCCGGTGGAAGCCTGCCAGGAGCCGCTTCTTGTCTGTGCCCTTGTGCACCATGCCCTTGCGCACCGGCGATCACTCCCTGCCCTCGTCAATGCCCGGGATGTTACATGCCCACCAGCTTCTGCCTGGTTTGTCCTCGATCCACACCATACTGGAAGAGAGGCCTGCTCTGATACCACTTGTAATGCCCGGCCGCTTGCATGAATTAATGACTGTCCTCACAACACTAACACGAGACTTTTCAGCGTGCTTTGTACTGGCACACTTCTTGGGAAAACTTACCAGGAGGTCACCCATCCCAGAATTGTTCCAAGTTAAGCACGCTTAACTATGGAGTTCTTCCGTTCCTGGCTATCGAAAAGTAGATGCATCTTGTTAGTATAGATAGTACCAATTAATTTTTATAAGTTATCCCCAACTGTGCAGTCTCATACTAGCACAGTCTCTGGAATCCCTCTCTTTCGGGTGTTGATTCGTTTTATTCATGTACCCTCGCTGCTAGAAGCCTGCCAATAGTCGCTCCTTGTCTGTGCCCTTGCGCACCGGCGATCACTCCCTGCTCTCATCAGCGCTCGGGATGTTACATTTTCCATCTAGTTTTTGGTGTCTTTTGCTGCAAATCCCTCTAGCATTGTTCCCAGTCGCCAATAACTGTCCCGGCCTCCAGCAACTGTCTCAGCCGTCATCGAACCAATCACCAATCACCAATCATTGTCTTTTCAAGTGAGTTTCCAACCGATAACCGATGGATCCAAATAGTGCCTTAGGGACAAGACTAGTCGTTCAGGTCTCAGGTCCAGATACAGCCACACGTGTGTGATTTGTTCTCTATGTTGCACCCATTTGCATTCGCGTCTGACTACACTTGCAGGCTATTCTCTGACCTTTTCTCCATCGTCCACGCTCGCAGGCTCCGACCTCCTCTGTCATTGGATTTGTCCAGCATCGTTCATTTTGTCCCCTTCAAAGTTCGTTTGTAGTGATTTCTCTCCAATTTTGCACTGCTCATTTTGCATTTTAATGAAATGACCAACTAGCTGATGTCTTCACTAGGTCTTCAAGGGGTTCTCAAATAAATTATGTATGAAACTAGCTTGGTGCATATGATTTATATGCTCCATCCTGAGGAGGGTGTTGTAAATAATATAAATAATGTGGTGAGTTATGGAGAATAATGTCCCACGTAGGTGAAAATACAACCTTGTAACTATTTTATTTAGTTATAAGATCTTTCGTTGTGTTATAGACACACGGGTTCGGACATATCCTTCTTTCTTTCTCATTATTCAACTAGGCCTTATGAAATTCATGCTTTCTGCAAAGATGAGTTGGAGTGACTCATGAACCTTATGGATTCCCAAAGCAAGACCTATGGGATTTGCTCTCTTGCTATGATCGATAAGAACACCTGCTCTTAATCTTTTAACTGCATCTTGCATTGATCTTAATGAATAATGGGCTTTTAGACACTAGCACACCTGACCATATGACCTAACTGATAACGACTTTTTGTCTTATTAACCCACCTCTGTTGTCATATTGTAGTCGCCGTCTCATACATCAATTGTAGGTTTTGCAAACATTCAACTCCAACCCTCCTTATGCCCGACAAATGTGCTTCATGTTATAAAACTCTCTACTAATGTTTTCTCCGCTCATAAACTTAGCAAAGATTTAAATTGTGTTGTGACATCTTTTCTACTCGTTGTGTATTGATGTTATGTCATAAGTTCACTCGCAAGGCTTTTACCTCTGCCATTTGGCTCACCAAAGCATTTTGGACATCCTCTTTTTAGTCTTCTTAGAACTATAATTCCATCTTTATGTTTGTATGCATCTGTTGAGTCATTTTAGTATGATGTTTGTGCGTTTGCTAAACCCCACCATGTTTGCTAAACCCCACCATGTATCTTTTCCTCTAAGCTCAATAAAATGTGTTGAACTGTCTAATTTTATTCACTTTGATGTTTGGGGACCTTCAAAAGTGGCTAATGTCTCTGGTGTTAATTGATTTGTATCTTTTATTGATGACTATATCAAGTATCCTTGATTTTTCTGATGAAAACAATTTGGGGGAAAAAATATCAAAAATTCTATTCAAGTAATGGTACGTCAACCAGCCTCTCTCACAATTCGTTAAGGACAATGGTCTGATTCATAAACTTATATGTATTGACACCTCTCAATAGATAGAGGTTGCCGAATGGAAAATTTGTCACCTAGTGAAAAAGACCCGAGCATTACTATTCCAGATATTTGTTCCTAGCTCTTATTGGAGGAAGTTGTTTTAACTGCAACAAATTTTATTAATTGATTACCTTGTATCCTTAGCAAGTAAGTCCTATACACCTAATAACCTTTTTTTTTAATCCATTCCTATTATACAAGGTCTTCCATCTAAAGTCTTTAAGTGTGTTGCCTATGTTCATGTTCATAAACAATACCGTAGCAAACTTGACCCAAAGGCTGTTAAGTGTGTCTTCTTGACGACTAGTCTTTCTTTTCTTGTCCTCACCTTCCGAGAGAGAGCATTTTGGAGGTTTCATCTGAGTCTTTCATGTCTGAGACCTACTTTTCTGTGCCCGAGTCAACCCTAGAGTTCGTGTCTACTCTTCATGGCAAGTAGGAATTGGCAACTCTACCTGGTACCTCACCAGTAACATGTATTATCAATCAACGGAAGGATGGTACACCCAAATTGGTACATCAAAGGAGGAGAAATCCCAAATTGATCCAACAATAACAACCAACGGTAAGTATTGAAGACACTATATCCTTTATTTATGAGCTTGACATTATAAAATTCTTCTTTTGAATGATTGTAATTCTAATTCCGATGTCTTACCCAGAACCTCAGTAGCAAGCCCGGAATGAAAATATTCCTTCACCAACTTGAGGGGGAATGTTGGTGGTTGAGCCACCAACAACAACTCTTGACTTTTATATCAATATTAGTATATATATTGTAATTTTTTGTACATGAATAAACAAGCAGAAAATATACCATTTCAAAATTTCCATAGGGTTTTGCAGCAAAATGTAGGTTTTTTCTTCTTGCAGACAAGATCATATCATGTTGTATGGGAATAGGCCATTTTGATCTTAAGCATTTAATGTGAATCATTCTTGGCTAAAGTAATAGCTAGTATCTATCTGAAAAGTCGTGACTGAAATTCATTCAAAATGTAGAACTAGCCAGTAATGATCCTGTAGTTTAATGGCACTTTTATGATCACTAGGGGCTGTGAAGTTGAGGGTGAGGGTTTCGATCTCTCCGGTCATTTCTCAATTCCCCACTTAGATCCGAATAGGTCTTCATTTCTTTTAGTTGTGGGCTGATCCTGCTTGACTGTTTTGGCCGTGAGGCTAACGATCTCGTGTGTAGGTACCGGCTTGCTTGGACCCTATTAAGAACAACATATCTCCTGCATATCCTACGACCCCCCATGATCAAGTTACAGATGAATCTCAAGTGCGTATGATCTCGAGAAGGTCATCAAGAAAGCTGCTAGCCAAAAGTTTGCTGCTTCTAGGGGGTGCAATATGCCTGTCTCGCGGTCACTCTAGCCTAGGTGCTAAAGTTGCCATGGCATACATCTTAACAAAGCTTAGTAAACGTGATGCTAGATCAACTTAGGATCTGCTTGATTTAGGTTTTTGAAGAACTTATTTAAGAAATAATTTTGTAATGATTAATTTGTTCAGCAATGATATTTTAAAGGTAATTATTACTTTTGTTTAAATACTGTAAAGTAAAATTAATTTTATATAAGAAATAACCAAAAATGACATGAAAGTGGCTTTAGTTTATCATTAAAAAAGAGAAATATTATTATATTAATTTGTCGTTGGAAATTTTCTTATGTTGTAAGAAAAAAATTATCTCATGTAATAGAAACAAAATTACAAGTGTGGCCCACAGATAAGAGGAGAAAAAAAAATTAAAGTGGGACTCACCTCTCTTTTGTGTGTCTAGAAAATTAGCTTCTCTTATGTAACATGAGATAAATATAATCATTTCTTTATACTATCAAATAATCATGTATTATTAGTTTATTAAAGGAATTTACAACTAATACCTAAAAGTCTAATTCATGTAATGTGTGTACAAAATTTTCCCATGTCATGGTCAAATTTAAACTCTATATTTTATGTAAATGAATCTCTATAGATAAAAAGTTTACCTTAACAAGAATTGATAGGTTTTTTTTTTTTTGTTTTATTAATCTCATGTTAAAAGAGATAAGTTATCTCATGTCATAGAGACAAACTTGTGGGCTTCACCACCTGAAAAAAGAAAAGAAAAATGTGGCACAGTTAACGAAGGGTCTGTAAGAGAAAAATTTATCACATATAGCATAAGAGTAGTTTTTTTTTTTTTATCACAATAGCTTTTTTAAATAAAAAAATTTCTTCGTTAAAGTCTTTTTCAAAAGTAAATTAATCTAATGCAATTAGAGAATCTTGCACATAATTGATACGAGACTAAGGGTTCGTTTGGATGGGCTTTTGAAAAACGGACTTTTTATGAGTTTCTTTTTTTAAAAGAACTTATTTTAAAAGTTGAAGTTATTTTATGTTTGGATGCAATATTTAAAAAATATTTGTGAGTAAAAATATCATTTAGATGTTAAAATAAAAAAAGTACTTTTAAAATATAAAATTATCGTTATGCCCTTAAAAAAAATCTTTTTTTCCCAAAAAAATTCCCTCCTTCCCTATCACCCTAACCCTAATTTTTCTTTCCTATTCTTTGAAACACATCAGGGATAGCAATAGTCACCTCTATAAACCCTTCGATTCCCATTTTCACACCACCACCTAGTTTGACGTCTTTCAGCTGCATAATTATTGTTGTTTGGTCTAGGCTGACTTCATGTTTCGATTTTCACATGATGCTGGTTTGGTTTGATATTCTTGATTTACTATTTTGGTATGTTTGTTTGCCGCGGGTTGGAGTGACTAAAGTAAAAAGGATATTTTGTGTACCATTTTCCTTTTTACACCGATTTGGTCCCTACTTTTGTTCACGGTCACCGAATTACCCATCAACATTCTTAGGGTGCATTAAAACAAAAGAGGATATTTTGTGATAGAAATTATCACTATTTTTGCTGGGTACCGTTAAGCTGTGTTGTGGTTGTTTAATTTTGAAGTGATATATATTGTAGTTGGGTGAAGGAATGAAAAGTTGGGAGAAGAGAAAAAATGAAGGCAAAAAGGAGGAAGAAGAACATTGCAGCTGAGATGGATCCCGAAGAGAGATGGATAAAAAGGAGGGTTTTTGAGTTACTTTTGACTTCTTCTTCTTTCAAAAATTAAAATTTTTAACTTCTCAAAAAAGTTAAATTCTGACTTTTTAGCTGGCTTTTTCTTTTATTAAAAGCCACATCCAAATAAGTTAAAAAAAATTAAAAGTACTTTTAAAAAAATAAAAACAGCTTCTGGAGGGCAAGAAGCTCATCCAAACGACACTTAGTCCCACATCAATTATGTGGCGGGCTTCTCTAGATTTATTATTGGCATGCGGGATAATCAAAAAATTGAAAATATTATTTTTTTTAATAAAAAATTGTAAAAACATAGCAATTTGAAAATAACTTACAGATTTATTGTATTCAATCACATCCCTAAAAATTATTGTTGTCAAAAACTAATCTAAAAATGTAGAAACGGTAGAAATGCAGTATAACATGTTAAAACGTAAGTAGAAACAATTATTAATAGAAAGCACTATAAAATAATAACAGTCAAATATTTCACTTTTTTTAACCTTATAATATTTTAGAAAGTAAAGCAATTTTCGTGTGATGTTGGTTAGACTTTATTTGTTATAAACCTAAAGAATCAGAAAGCAAGGCACATAAAAGGATAATCTTGCTTTGGAGACTTCAGAATGAAAGGGTTGAGATCAGTGTTATTAAATCCGATCCGGGCATTGATTCGGTCGAAATACTGGGTTATTGGTCGGACTAGTGGGTCACTGGTCGAACCGGTTGACCCGGATATATATAGATATATAGAAATATATATAATATGAATATATAAATTCAATTATATTCTTTATATCTAAAATGAATTAAACAAGGTTCATTAAATAAGCTCAAAAATTTGAAGCATAAATAAATAAAAATACAAGCTATTATTATGTCAATTTAAATTGCAACTCAGAATCCCCATAAACATACCTCTCAATAACATTGAATTCATATTTTTCAAATTCAACTACATTAAAAATGATATATGTCACATTCTCTTAATTTATTATTCCACAAATTGCTTCAGTATTAGAAGTTGAAATTTGAGGTCACTGTAGAAGAGTATACTAGCAAATAAAATTATAAAAAATTCTTAAAACGAGCTCTACATTTTTTTGACAAAATTAAATAATTTTGGTTTTTTAATTTTTTTTTTTAAATGCATGACCTGACCGGGTCATTAGGTCACCAGGTCACCGGTTTTGGCCGAGTTTTGACCAAGTCGATGTATGACCGGTCCAATGCTTGACTCGAACCGGTCCAATGCTTGACCCGAACCGGTCCGATGTCCAGTTCACCGGGTTCCGGGTCGGGCCAGGTTTTACAACTATGATTGAGACTTATAGAAGAACAAGTGGTAAGTGGGTTGCAGAGATCTCTATTGTTATTTAGATTCTCGAGTTGTTTATTCACCTACTAAGAAAAATACTAAACACTGTTGTAAAATATAAACAACACAAAATTAATTTTTTGAAAACTATATGCATTAAAATTTAAACCAATGTACATTTTAACATAATTATTAAATTGAATTAATTAATATTATGTGAATATTTAAATATATAATCATTTATTATTCCGTTTAACTCTTAGATTTAGAAATATAAGCATAGAGTTTTCTCATGTTGTAGGAACACCCGACACAATGTAATATGTAATATTTTAAAAAGTATATATAAATAAAATATAAAATATCTTAGATATTTAGATAAAATATCTTAAATATTTATAAACGTAATGATTAAGATTCCTTAGATATTTGTAAAGGTAATGATTAGATTCCTTAGATTTTTATAAAAAGTAATGATTACATTCCTTTTTCAAAAACTATAACCCCCCTCCCCCCAAAGTTGCGTAGAGAGGAAGGAGAGAAAGAGAGAGAGAGAGAAAAAGAAAGAAGGAAAGAGAGAAAGAAAAGAGAGAGAAAGAAGGAAAGAAAAAGAGAGAGAGAAAGGGAGAAAGAGAAAAGAAGAAGAAGAGAAAGAAAGAAGAAAAAGAAAAGGAAAGGTAATATTGAGAGTAAGCAACTCATTCTCTATGTTATGTTTAAAATTGTTATTTAGAGTTATTTCTTTAAAAGTTGTGAATATGTCGTTACTCTGCCAAAATTATTTTATGAATTCTTTCTACTCTTTTACTTTATTTTATATATTTGGCTTTGTTAATTTGATGAATTTACTTATAGTAGATGTGAGAATAATTTTGAATCAAGATTATAAAAAATTAAAGAATTTCTTTGGTACCAATTGAATACTAATGGAATATGTAATCTTTTACAAAATGATTCTGATGTGACTGGCCCACAAGAGGATCAAAATGCTTATAGGGTGAGGGACGTCTTATCATGACTTGATCTCCTCCATACAGAACATTTCACATACATAACACACAGAGTTTGGATGCTCCAGAATTGAGCATTAGTCATTTCAGTTAAAGATTACACGTTCCTATATATGTATCTAAAACCCACAAAGTTTGGGTTGAACCCACAAAGGTTTGGGTATGATTGAATGAAGAACCCACAAAGATTGGGCTTATATTTATTGTTTATGATATTATTTTCTTATTATAAATTTTATTCTGTGAGAATGATATTTTTCACTAAAGTGGTTGGATTGGTTATAGTTCGAAAACCCCAATATTACTGAGATTTATCTCACGTGTGTTTATTTTTATGCTAACCTTTCTAGAGTAAACAGACCAGTATATGTAGCTTTGGAGTAGGATAAAGCACTGTGGCTAAAGACGTTGAAGACTATATGGAGCTTAGTGGAGCAAATTAATAGAAAGAAAATGTTTCTAAATAGTTTAGATTATAATGTATTTCTGATGTAATAGTGAACTTGACTTCTGTATAATTAAAGATTAAGAATATTTTGTCATATGCCTTATTTCATATCTGTTGCGTTAGAATTTCACTTAAGAATTAATGTGATATCTTCTATCCTGTCAGTTATAGAGGATCTTACATTTTATGGTATCAAAGCAGTGATTCAGGTAAATAAAAGACCTAAACCATTATAGTTGCTTGTATTTTGTCATAGATCATGCATATTTTGAGTTATTTTAATGAGCCTGATCAACTCACTATCATAAAACAATATATGTAGATCTATGGCAGATACAAAGCAGATATCTTCTTCAACTTCTGAACCAGAAGTTAACCCAGTAACGGATGCGTTTACCCGAGTGGTAGAAGCTCTTAGAGAACAAACTATGACTAATCAGCAAATTATTCAGTAGTTGAGGGAGGATCGTGCAACCAGAAATCACACCCATAATTCTGAAAGTGAAAATGGACCTAGAACTGCAGATACTTAGGGAGGACTTAATTCTGATTATAAATGACTCAATGAATTCCGTAAGCATAAGCCTTCCACTTTTTGTGGAGATTATAACCCTGAGACAGCCATGGAATAGGTGAAAGAACTTGAAAAAATATTCCTGGTAATGGACTGTCCTAATACTCATCGTGTAAACTTTGCCACGTACTTATTGATTGGAGAAGTAGAGCATTGGTGGACAAATACCAAAAGATATTTCCAAAGCCAAGGAACAGAGATTACTTGGACAATCTTTAAAGATGCCTTTTTGGAAAAATATTTTCCTCAAAGTGTAAGAAACAGAAAAGAAATAGAATTCCTTGAACTGAAACAAGGAAACATGACCATTGGAGAATATGTAACAAAATTTGAAGAACTGTCTAGATATTCTACTTATGTACAAAATCAACCTAATGAGGAATGGTTGACAACTAAATTTGAATCTGGACTAAAATCTAAACTAAAAAGCATGATAATAGGACACCAAATCAGGAACTTTTCATCATTAATAAACAGGTGCAAAGATATTGAAGCAAGTATGAAGTAGGCTGAGGATGCAAGAGAGAAAGACAGAGCCTCAAATCGGAGAAGGAATGATGACAACAATAAAGGAAGGTTTCCACGGGCGCAAAACTCGGGAAATAATTTTGCTAGCAATGGAGGGAAGAAGAATGCGGGTTAGATGAATTTTCAGATTCAGGTATGTCCAAAATGCAAGAAAAATCATGCTGGAGAATGCTTGGTAGGAAGAGGTGTGTGCTTTAAGGGTGGGAAGCCTGGACATATGTTGAGGAATTGTCCTTAGAATCAAGGTCAGAATTCATCAAACCAACCTACAACAAGAGGAAGAGTTTTCACCCTAAGTGGTCAGGAAGCGGCTCAAGCTTCAAACTTGGTTCAAGGTACGAGCTTAATACAAGATTCTCTTATAACTGTACTTTTTTATTCCGGGGCTACTCATTCTTTCATATCCTTATCTTCTGCTCAAAAGTTAAAATTACCAATTTCTATTTTACCTTCTTATCTTGAAATCTTTCTTCCTACTGGAGAAAAGATAATCACATCTCAAGTCTGTAGAAATTGTCATTTTCAACTCGAAGGGATATTGTTTGAGGTAGATTTCGTTTGTTTCCCTTTTATGCTAACCTTTCTAGAGTAAACAGACCAGTATATGTAGCTTTGAAGTAGGATACAACATTATGGCTAAAGACTTTGAAGACTATATGGAGCTTAGTGGAGCAAATTAATAGAAAGAAAATGTTTCTAAATAATTTAGATTATAATGTATTTCTGATGTAATAGTGAACTTGACTTTTGTATAATTAAAGATTAAGAATATTTTGTCATATGCTTTATTTCATATCTGTTGCGTTAGAGTTTCACTTAAGAATTAATGTGATATCTTCTATCTTAGTCAGTTATAGAGGATGTTACATAATAGATCCATAAATTGGTTTCAAAATAGTATATTTTCGTAATTTTGTATTTAAATAATAATATATTAATTTTTTTGCAAAGTCTCAAGCCTATGTTTATAATATATTAATTTAAATAATAATATAAATTAATTTCAAAATGCTATGTTTTCATAATATGTTATTTAAATGCAATAGATCCACTTGTTCTCCTATGAGTGGTAGGCATAAAAAAAAATGTTACTATATCATATCGTAACCGTTGATTTTCGTTAATTAATGATTATTATTTATTATGAATTAATAATTAATTAATAAGTTTGATTCGTGAAAATCAATAATTAAGATATGATAAAGATATTGATAGTAACATTATTTAACGGTAGTAACACTATCTTATTCCACCAAAATATGCTATTCCTAATAATAATAGGGCTTTATACTTCTCCTTGGCAGTAAAACAAAAATTTTTCCGGCAAGTGTAATATGAAAAGATGAAGGAAGCCGAAAAGCATATACAAAAAAAAGAAAGAGAAAGACTAAAAGGGATTTAAGGCAAAACGTTGTCGTTTCCGATTGCAGGAAAAAACTTTATTTTGCCGACGCAAAGCCCATAATAATAATAATAATGAATGTATACTTTTGATAAAATTTCAGATAATGAAATTTTTATAAAAAAGAATAAATAAAATTTCTAAATCTGCGGGTGAGCTCCGCAAGAGTGTGTGATTTTCCTTGCATTCCGCAATGGCGCTAACCTTTGAAATTGACAGCCATTTTTAGGCGTCTAATTCATACCCGTTTCCTTCTCCTTCCTAAATTTAGCCAAACACAAAAACTTGCGAATCTGTGCTCAATGTTTCTTTCTATGTTTATTCTCTTCGAATTTCTTCGAACAAAAGACAAACACCATCTAACTTGTTTCCCTTTCTGCGTCGTGCCATTCCATTGTGCTGGAAGATGCACCACAACCTTGCAAGGTTGTGGATTGCTTTGCTTGCGGTCTCAACCACGCTAGTTCATTGCAAAACTGCCTCCCAAGATGGTATCCAAACTTTGCAACTTTCCTTCTTGATGTGTAACGAATAATTGGTTAAATGCATTGTTCAATTTTTCAAATTATTATGATTATCGATGAACTTGTGCAGTTTCAGCCCTTAATGTGATGTATACCAGCTTAAATTCTCCTTCACAACTGAGTGGCTGGAAATCAAGTGGAGGTGATCCTTGTGGCGACTCCTGGGAGAGAATAAAATGCTCAGGCTCATCTGTCACAGAAATGTAATAGTCTTGTACCCGCTGTAGACTATATTTATGTAAATTCATCAACAGAGATTACCGTCTATTTATTACACTAATGGTTGTCAAAAGTTTTTTTTTTTTTATCTGGAGTTGAGTTGAGGCATAGGCATTCTAACTATTTTCCCTTCCCTTGTAACAATTAACAGAAATTTATCTGACCTGGGACTTACTGGATCAATGGGCTACCAGCTGTCTAGCTTAACATCAGTTACTTATTTGTGAGGCCCAGATCTTCAAATAGACACTTCCTTTTTTCTTTTTCTTTTTCATTTGCAATGAGAGAACATCACTTAAATGCCATGCATTAATTTTTCGTAGTACAGTGATTTGAGCAACAACAACCTCAAGGGTGATATACCGTATCAACTTCCTCCAAATGCTCGTTACATGTAAGTCAGTTTCATATATATAATGGCGCCAAATATAACGCTACTACCTCATTACTCCATGAATATACCGCTACTACTGCACCTAAAAAGTTATATATTTTTTTTTTCAGTAAGTATAAGTTAAACTTTTTAGGGTTCTTGACCGGGTATCAGAATTAACATGACCAAGTAATCAGGAGTTGGATTTTTACCACCTCATTCTTCTAATTAAATTATTATTTCAGCACAAGATATGGTGGTTCTGGACTTTGTCCAAGCTTCAATCCCTGAGAGCTTTACATCCTGGTGTGTGTTAAAGATATAAATCATTTGGCAACAAACCCACAACATGGGTCCGATACTACATCTCAACCTAAAACTTTAAGACATTAGGTTTATAAGTCCTTTCAACCGCCATCGATGGGCTAAGTAAACAACAACGTTAAGTGGGCTTAGAAAACTATAATCTCAACCCAAAACCTTAAGACATTGGATTTATGAGTCCTTTCACTTATATGTGCTATGTTTAGCCCATTCTTTTCTAATGTATGATCTTTTATCACTCACTTGAGTTCACAATAGGTTTGCACCTAATAACTTAATCTTTTAGAATGATTGTTTCTTGATTGTAAGTTCCCATATATTGGTCTTGTTTAAGAGTTATTGAGCTTTTCCCACTTAACATAATTTGGTAGATTTTTGGAAACATCCTAAGATATTAGTCAATGTGATTTTAAATTTTCCAAGTTTGAATATATGTTTTATGCTATTTCCTAAAACTAAAAGTGTTTCCAAACTTCCCTGTGTTATCCAAAAAAGAAAAAGTGTTTCCAAACATTTGGATTCGTTCCCCTTTAATTTAAAAAAGGATGGTCAAAAGTGTAATCTGCTCAGAAATTTTCTTCTTCCAGGTAGCTTGCATTTGATTGGCGTCATGTTTGTCATCAATAATTCTGTTATCTTGTCATGCAGAGATCTTTCTAAGAATGGCTTCACTGGAGGTGTACCTTATTCCATTTCTCAGATGAGTGACCTCAACCACCTGTAAGAAAAGTGCCTTTCTATTTTATTTTATTTTCATTTTTCTCATAACTTTTCTTTTGTTTCTCAACATGTTATGTGTAAAAAACAATTTCAACCCAAAAACTTAAATTGTTAGGTGTTCATGGTTATATTATATTTTCCAATACCATGTCAAGAACATTTCAACTCAAAGCTTGACCTGTTAGGTGAAAGTCACATTAATGATTTTATATTATATTTCTCTAACATTATTTATGCAGAAATCTTGGACATAATCGGCTCAATAACCAGTTGGGAGACATGTTCAAGAAACTCACTAAACTCAAACAACTGTAAGTGTCACAATTCTTGCAGTAAGGATTCTAATATCTTGATCTGTACTTTCTTGCTATTGCTGATTTTGGCATTTAATTGTAGTTAAGGTAGAAGTTATTAGTAAGAACCCGGTTCCAGCCATATATTAAATAATTTTGCATTAGGACATGTAAACGAGTAAGTGAACTCATTCATTGTTGCTTGAGGTGATTCATTTTTACTTTAAGATTGTTCTGTTATGGAAACATCTCTCTCTTTCTTTTTCATTTTCTTTTTTTTTGATTTTGTTAACTTGAATCCACTGTTATATTGAGCTTTTAAGGATTTTTTCCTCTGTGCTGATGCAATGAGTCCCCTTCTGAAAAGCTTCTATATCGCTTGTACAATACCTGCTATATTTCATATATAACTACTGACACTTATATTTTATATATTAATGAAAATGGTGCTTCTGTGTATGTATTCAAAACTGAAGTATATAAACCCTTTCCCCTTCTTATTTGACTTCTTATCACATGATTATCAGGTTCCTTCAGACATGAAATTTTTATTAACCATTAACCATTGAATAACATATAGGGATTTATCATTCAATTCAATGTCAGGAAACCTGCCTCAGAGTCTTAAATCACTCTCAAGCCTCAAGAAGTTGTAAGAACTAATCACTACCACTGTCACAGAATATATATTAACCTGTAGTTGACATCTGAACTGTTTACCTTCAATTTGTCCTTGTACAGGCATCTGGAAAACAATCAATTCTCTGGTTCTGTAAATGTTCTTGCAAACCTTCCACTTGAAGAATTGTAAGTTCATGTTTGCCCTCATTAGAATGATTTTCCATTGCCCCCCGCTTTCCTTTTTTAAATGTTCAAGTATCTTCATATATTTGACTCTTTAGACTTGCAGTGCAGCAGTTACACCTAAATAATATGTCTAAGATCATCTAGATGTGTGTATGTATCGTATTTATGCATGACTATATTGTATTTATTCATTCCATTATTTGCAGAAGAACCATGAGCAACATCTTTCATCACGAGGAAGTAAAATGTCAAAGTTGTTTAGTCAATTTGTGAATCAGTAAAGACAAAGATGTTTTAACTTAATGGGTCAATTTTAATTTTATAATGTGGATTAGTGGTGCAATCTGTTGAAGAAAGATATTGAATTGGATTTTCTCTTCCTAGAGACTGAGTTATAATAAATAAATTATTATTTTAATTTTAACAGGAATGTTGAAAACAACAAATTTACTGGCTGGTTTCCTGAGGAGTTAAAGGATATAAATAGCTTGGAGTAAGTATTTTGCTACACTCATTTTTTGAAGGATGCTGTACTTAGGTTTTTTCTCTAACCTTGTGTTGTTAATTCCAAAGAACTGGAGGAAACTCTTGGTCAACTGGGCCAGCACCTCCTCCTCCTCCTGGTACACCCCCTATCAAGCATTCTGAGAAAAAGAAGAATGAAAAATCTGTTGTTAGTGGAGTAGCTATAGCAGGCATAGCTTTTGGTGTTCTGGCAATAATTATAATTGTCATTGCTCTTTCAAAAAAAAGGTCATCTTTAAGGTCATCTTTACCTTCTTCACATTTTATGGATGAAGAGAAGAATAGTCAGCGTAGATCTTTTACACCCCTTGCATCTCAGGAGTTATCCAAAGATTCGGGTGCTGATGTCAGCAAAGAATACAAAGGTGGTCTTTTTTTATTGAGATTTTTAAATACTTTCTGTCATTCATGACTTCTTGCAATTCATATTTCTTATGTCAGCCAAAATATTTTTCCTTTATGTTTTCTGTGAAAAATTTCGCTGAAGAAATTTTGCTAATATATATTGTGAGATATAACTATAGTGTAAAAGAAGCAACTGTGGATAGACAGTAGCTGCTTTTGACTCTGTTTGATTAATTAAAAACCAACTGTATCTATTTATATTTGTTGCAGATTTCATTTTAATTTTCTTTTTCCTTGTAAGGAGTGTTGAATTTAGATATATGTGTTCCCTCTTGTCGTCATGACTTAAGTTGATATTTTCTTCATATTAGTTTATACACTAGTTTATGTTCTGATGACAGAACTTGACTGATTTGATGAGTAGATGGTCTATAATATGGCATGGTAAATTCTTATGACTCAATGATTGAACCTTGTTACAGATAAAAACTCTTTGGATTTGCACACCTTAAATTTTTGGATGAGTTGATACATGACAAACTTTTGGTGTTTGTTAAAAAAAAAATTACCTCCATATATAAGTTTTTTAAGTCATTTTGGCACATTTTGACATTTGCAATATGGAGTTGACATCGTCATTCAATTGAATTCAAATGTTATATTGGTTACAGGATTTAAGTCATTGGACTCCACTTCAATTGACATAAAGACTTTGCAAAAAGCTCCATCAATTGATGTTAGGTCATCAATCTCTGATTGTGTGCAATCTTTTAATGACATTGAGTTTGCAAATCGTCTAAATGCTAGAAGAAGCACATCAATCCGTTGTATTCCTTTTTCATTGGCAGAGTTGCAGACTGTTACTGCTAATTTTGCTTCAGGTCGACTTCTTGGCGAAGGATCCATTGGACGTGTTTATCGGGCCAAATATGCTGATGGAAAGGTAGTTCCTGTTTAATTAAACTATGCATGAGCTTTAGTATAAACTAGTCATGGATGAAAAATTCATAAGATTAGCTAAGAAGCACCAGTGAGTCAGATGTCTTTCCAATGAAAATGCCAATGCATATATGACACACCTATGTTCATGTCTGACTTGCAGCCATAATTGTTGAAATTAAAATTTAACTCTTATTGGGTGAGACATGGCTTTGGGACAACCTTGGCTGCATTTAAATTAAAAAAAATAAAACTTACTTTTGACTCTGGGAAACCTTTACCGTATGTTATTTTATCAGGTATTGGCTGTGAAAAAAATCAACTCTTCACTTTTCCATGGTGGCCCTCCTGAGGAATTCTCTCAGATTGTTTCAAACATCTGGAAACTTCACCACCCAAATATTGCTGAGCTTGTTGGTTATTGTTCAGAACAGGAACACATGTTAATATATGATTATTTCAGAAACGGCTCTCTCCATGACTTTTTACACTTATCAGATGACTTCAGCAAACCACTCACTTGGAACACCAGAATCAGAATTGCATTGGGAACAGCTCGGGCTGTTGAGTTAGTCTATATCTAGCATATAATACTTGCATTTTGACGTAGCTGTTGTGACAGTATGAAAAACATATTCCAGCATATGGATATGCATCTATAGTATTAATTTATGCACCAGAAGTGTGGTCCACTTAAACCAGTGTTTAGTGCTGCATTCTTCCTAGATAGGAATACCGCATTCCTTTTTCTTTTCTTTTTTTGTGGTATTTTCCATTAAATTCCAGATTATACATTTATTTTCATATTACAATTTTAAAAACTCCTTATTTTAGTTTGTTTCATAGATATGTATAAGAATGATATTACTTAAAGACAATGATATATAATTATTTATAAAAATTCAAGTACTCAACAAATTTTTTGAGTTGGATAACTTATGGTTTCCCATGATATTCAACCCAATTCCATGATGGATCTCAGTTCAAATAATAATAATTTTTTTTAAACAATTATAATCTTTCTTTTTACATTAATTGCATTTAAATATTATTACCACCATTCATTTATGGACACAATCTGAATATTCAGGTACCTACATGAAATTTGTTCTCCATCTTTAGTTCACAAGAATATCAAGTCCTCCAATATTTTGCTTGACACGGATCTGAATCCTCGTCTCTCAGACTATGGTTTGGCATCCTTCTATCAGGTTTTTCTTGTTTGTCTCCCACGTATTGAATATGTGTTTCCTTTTCTTTACTGCCTCCATGGAATTTTGATATGATCTTTTAACATTCCTAGCAAGGAGAAAGAAAAAAAAATTTAGAACAATTCCTTTTCTAGCCTATTATGCTGCCAGCATTCAGCATAGTAGGCCTTTGTTTCTTAAGATTTGTTTTTAGTATCCTTATTTCCTCATAAATTCTAGTTGCTCTTTGACGACTATTGTAGAAAATAAACCTAGACTCTCTAGAGTCTATATTTTGTTATCATTTAAATTTTAGAGAAGTTCCCATGAATTAATGCGAATTTGAGTATTTTGTGTCTTCAAGGCTTACTATTGCTGTTATTCCCCGCCGCCACCCCTGCCTGCTCTTCCCCCTTCCCCTCCCCTGCGGTGATTCTTATCAGTTCACTAAATGCAGACAAGAGTTCCTCAAATCTGGGTTTTTGGCCTCTTTACATACCTAAAAAGTCTAATTAATTTCTGCCTGCTTGCAAGAATTTTGTGCTGCAAATGAAAAGGATTAGAGACTTGATAATATTTTATTTCATCTCGAATAGAAATCAGATTTCAAGGTCATGTTACTAGGAAACTGGGGTTAGACTAATCTTAAAAATATACGCTCTAGTTTATTTCTCTTCTGATCACGTTTAGGCATATCTGCAATTTGAGGGCCTACGGTGGATAAATGTAAAGGAATTTGAACACAATAAAGTATTAGAATATATTAAAAATATATCATAATATATACTTTAGAATATGTTATGTGATCTCTTAGAAATATTTTCCTTATTTTTTTTATATTTCATAATTTCCGCTAACATGACACGAAAAATTCGTGTTCGGGTCGACTTGTTTTCAAATTTATTTCGTGTTTGTGTTCGCAAAAATTGACACGAAAAAATTTGTGACATGTTGCATGTTAAACTCCAAACCCGAAATTGACCATTATAATAAACAGCACACTTAGCTTACCAAAAAAAAAAACACACTTTGAGATTGATAGGTTATTTGTTGTGTCATGTCATGCCAACCCACATAATAAATAGTACACTTAGATATCGAAGGTTTTAACTTATTTTCAAATTCGTATCATGTTCATATTTGTACTATCGTCAAATTTATATCATATCGTGTCATATCGTGTCAACCCCAATTATCACCCCCTATCTTTTTCTTCCTTCTTTGCCTAAATACCTATAATGTCAACCTAACGTCTAGATATATTGACATTGCCTATATTATAATTTTTCATCTGGACTATATTGTGTTTCAAGTACATTTTTAATTTCTACCTGCTCAATTAATCAGACTCTTAAAATATACCTGGGCAGAATTTTTTTATTTAATTATATTTGAAAGTTACATTATTCAGTCCTGGTAAGATCCCCGGATTTATCTTTTTTTATATTGACTTCTGCTATTAGTTGTCAAAGTTTAAGTATGCAAAGCAGCAATGTATTTGGAACTGTAGAACTTGTCATGGAACTCAGTGATGAGAAAGCTTTTTGGGTAGGATCTTTATTTGGCCAAATATTCAAGATAGATAAATTTCTAGATAATGGGCTATGGGTATTTAAAAAAAAAAACAGGAGATATATGTAACATCCCGAGCGCTGACGAGGGCGGGGAGTGATCGCCGGTGCGAAAGGGCATGGACAAGGAGCGGCTCCTGACAGGCTTCCAGTAGAGGGTTACATGCATGAATGATTCGAATCGACACCCGAAAGAGAGGGATTCCAAAGACTGTGCAAGTGTGAGACTGCACAGTTTGGGATAGCTTATAAGAATTAATTGGTACTACCTATGCTAATAAGATGCATCTTCTGTTCGGTAGCTCAGAACGGAAGAACTCCATAGTTAAGCGTGCTTGACTTGAAGCAATTCTGGGATGGGTGACTTCCTGGGAAGTTTTTCTGGGAAGTGTGCGAGTGAGAAAAAAGCACACTGAAAAGTCTCGTGTTAGTATGTGGGGATAGTCGTTGATTCTTGAAGCGGCCGGGCGTTACAATATATGTGGGGAATTTGCTTGTCCAACTTAGTATTGAGTTATGCTAAATTTTCTTTATATTTATTGGAAAGGTTGGGATAAATGTTGCATCAAAACTAAAACTAAGGAAAACATAGTAGAAAGCCAGTAATTCGCTGGTAAAACACAATTGTATGATATGAGAAAAATCAAAATTCATTCATAGAGGGAAAATAAGAGACAAAAATTAAGTAAAGCCTCACTTTTGGTTCTGAGATCTTTTGTGTCTAAAAACCTAATTAAATTCTTCAGCTCCTCTATTTAATGTGAGAGGGTTTTAAAAACTACACACAAAATTGGCCGAAGTATCCAACTGATTTTTCCTTTTCCTTTTGCATATATTCTACAGTTTCTTTCTTCATCTCTTATATTGTGATTTTGATAATCACTCCTACTGTCTGAAAATTAGGTGAAATACCATAGAGAAGGTGGCCAAAAGACTCAAATCCTATTTCTCACATATTTGAATTAATGCTTTTGTTTATGTCATTTTACTGATGGACTTGGCAGTAATTATGCCTATTAAGTGGCATTTGCACATCTTGGAGACTCTGCTTATTTCTTGTGATAAACTGCCAATGTGGCCTTACTCTGATTAGTGTTTTATGTAGTTTCTTTCCAAAAATACCCTGTAATGTATGAGTCTTGTTTGTTCCAGCGTACTAGCCAAAATCTTGGGGCAGGATATAATGCACCAGAATGCACAAAACCTTCAGCCTATACCCTGAAAAGTGATGTATACAGTTTTGGGGTAGTCATGCTGGAATTATTGACAGGTCGAATGCCTTTAGACAGGTGCTTAATTACATTCTCTATAATCTAATTTCGTTTCCTTCTCTCTTTGTTGAAGCAATCTATGCAATATTCCATATCTGAGATAAAGTTTTATTGTCTTCAGTTCAAAGCCAAAACCAGAACAATGTCTCGTTCGTTGGGCCACCCCACAGCTTCATGACATCAATGCGTTGGAAAAAATGGTTGACCCTGCCTTGCGGGGACTTTACCCTCCTAAATCACTCTTCCGATTTGCTGATATCGTCGCTCTTTGTGTTCAGGTGAGTTATGAGTGTACCACGTCCTACATATATACCAGAATCAGTTTTGTATCTTGATTTTAAATTAATTGCCATTATATGACTTGATTATAATCGCATTCTAAGTATTTTAATACAATTCTTTCTATTAGTCTGAGCCCGAATATCGGCCATCTGTGTCAGAGGTGGTTCAGGCATTGGTGCGATTAGTTCAGCGTTCAAGTATGAAAATGAGAGAGGAACTTGAAGCCTATGGTCGGATCGATGATTATGATGACTCATCCATTGTATAAATGTCACATATTGAATGAAGAAGCCCTTGCCACCCCCACTTCTCAACTCGTGGTCACTTCGATAGATGTACTATTTATAGAAATTTCAGTGATCCCAGCGTTTTGAATTTTTTATTTTTTTTCTTCATAAAAGTAGTCGTAGGTTGTACTAGAAAAGCTTTTGGAAAATTATAAAGATTTGTTTTTTGGAACAATTTTAGGGAGATAATTATTGAGATGTGTAAAACCCAAGAAAAAAGGATACCTGGTTGAACACAAGTATTCCTGTTTGGCTGTGTTGATGCGTTTCGTACACTTACAAGTTTGAAACATGGAGGGAGCAGGATACTTTTCTATTAAGATGGTGTTCGGTGACTTTGGTTAGGCAACTAAAATTGCTTTGACAAGTTTTTCTTATACAATCTTTTATATCATACGCATACAAGATCCCTTGTATGTATCGCAATTGAATCAATCTGTGCGTATGAGTTCAAATAATATAAAATAATTTTATGAAAATATATGTTACAATTACAATTGTTTTATGTGATCGCATAACTTTTTTTTTTTTTAGTAGTTTGATCGCATAACTTCACTTCACTTGGGAGGTTCTAAACCCACATTATCTACGACTGTTGATGAAAAACTTGACATTTTTTTTATAAATATACGAGATGTAAAACTAGTCCTCTAAAGATTTTAAATGTATATTTTCTTTTATATTGTAAAACAAGCATTAATTTAGAGACTAAAATAATATTTGAAAAAAAAATAATAGTAAAGTTAATATCAATTTTAAATATTAAATAATCAAATTGATATATTCCGGAAATCTTTGAAAGACTAATTTCTTTTCATACCTTTTTTGGGTAGACTCTTTTTATTTTTATTTTATTTTCACTCTTGTTCTTTTATCTAGGATATGGTCCTAGATAAATAGGTATGAAAACTATAATTGTAGACCACTATCAAATCTATGGAAATATATGTTTATACATTTCTATTAATCTCAATTTTAGGAATTTTTTTTTCTATTATTTTTAGAGAATCCCTTCAAATTCCAATTAAAAAGATGGAATGATATTTCATGATCTTGGGAGACGTAACTTGACTAACTTCAACTGGCCCCCAAATTCTTCAAATGCATTTATTTGTTGTTCAGAGGGTTGCCCAAAAATAGTATATAGGGCATGTCAATCAAAACTTGACGAGTAAACTAGATATAGAGATGGGAACTAGGGTTGTTGTTTCCATTAATATATAATTTCAAGACCGCAATGAATTTATAGGATGAGATCCTTTATTTGCAGTAGAATGATATACACAAATCTCAATGAATAGAAAAATGATTTATGGCTACACAAATCATTGAGAATAGTTCCAGATCTGCTCCAAGACTAACTATTGTAGGAGATTTATTGAAACAGCTGAATTCAGAATATGGTAGAGTTGCTTCGGGGTGAGGGACTGCTCATTTGATGGGTGTTGTAATGACTCTATTTGCTATCTTTCTATTTATTATTTTGGAGATTTATAATTCTATTTATTATTTCTTATGTTTCATATGGTCCTTTTTTAGTTTTTTTTCCCTTCATCTCCCCCACTTCTTCTTGTCCCTTTCTTTTTTACTTTTATTTTATTTATATATACATATCTATATACATATATTTTTTATTTTATTTTATTTTATTTTTATTTTATTTTTTCAACTGTTTTGTATTTTCATGTGAGTTCATCTACCACTGACCCCAATTAATTTGAGATAAATGTGATGTTGATGTTGATGTTGAATGGATGTAATTTTTATAAATTAAATTCACTAGAACTGACTAACTAGCTATTCAATAGAAAATTAAGTATTTAGGTTTTTGTTTTTTAGCCCGTTCCATTTTAATTTGGAAGTTCCACCATGAAATTTGTCTGTGCTTGTATTTTCGGAATATATGTGTTTGACCTGTTATAATTGATTTCATTGATAGTACAGATCAGTGTTAAGAATGTGGCTTTAACACTCAAGAAAGTGGTGAATTAAGTAATACAAAATTTTCATAAATGTCTCATTTTTGTTTCTAAAATATCATTTCAACCAAATTTTGATATATGAAATGCTTATAAATGCATTCAAGCAATTCATTGTATATTATCTATTAAAATTTTATAAAATATACTAACACATACAAGATACCAAGGAATAACTAAAATAAATAATTAAGGGTTTGGAAGAATGCAAATTTGGTTTATCTTGATTTGACTAGTACCACTTGTAACCTATGTTCAGATTGCAACCACTCAATAGTTTTCCATTATTTCACCAAATCTCCATTCATGGAGGATAAAAGATTTGCTTTGAACCATATTAGAAGGTAAAAGAGAGAAAATAAAAAATATTGATTTCATTGATCAAAGTAATTAATTTGTACAATGAGACTCTTACATAAAAGAGCATGAATGTTTACCAAAAAAAAAGAGCAAGAAAAAATTCTAGAGTATCATTGAAATACTAAACTAGCCTTATACCTAGTATCTAATATAGCTCTTAACTTAGAATGGACAGGCCAACATGGAGCATCCACCAGTCCAACCAAGCATAGCCAGAGCTTATATCCCATCACCTTGTTTGCCGCCACTTGAGTTACAAGCTAGCGTTGTTCAGCTCGAAATGCATACAGACATGTCAGAGAATTATAAAGACATTTAAGTCTAGCTCGACTCAGCCTATTTATAGAACTAAATTTACGCAAAATAGATATATAAGAATCTGGGAAGAGAGAGATTTTTAACTCACGTGATGATTCACTCCTTATTGGATTTTTATCTTAAAAATGATGTCATGGACATAAAAACATTCTAGGTCACACTGCATAGAAAAAGAGAAAAAAATTAAAATGGATCTCACATCTTTTTGAGTGAGTAGAAAAAAAAAGTGTCATATGACTTCTATTTCTCATAGTTTTAGAACCCAGTTGGTAGATAGCTGGGTTCCTTAAGCATGCTAACAAGGGTTCGATTCCTGATCGTGCGTATGGAAAAGGTTTTGTTGAAAAAAGTTTACCCGCTTAATATGAACTTCCGTTCGATTCCTGGCCGTGAGTATGGAAAAGGCTTTGTTGGGAGAGGTTTACCCACTTAACGTGATCTTCCATCTCGAAATAATTAGTCTTCGGCTGTCGGATACCTGGGAAACCAAAAAAAAAAAAAAACTTTTGCCGACCTATAAATATCAAAACGGTTACAAGATTGATCGCAAAGTTATTAAAGGTAATATAATAAGTTTTTTGTTTTAAAAATAAATTTTAATATAGAGTTATATAACCAAAAAAAACTTTCGTCAAATTATTTAATATCCAAACGGTTACAAGATTGAATTCAAAGTTGAAAAAAATAATATAATGAGTTTTTTGTTTTAAAAAATTAAATTTTATTATACATTTTTGTCAACAACAAAAAAAACGCTTGTCAACTTATTTAATTTCCAAACGGTTACAATATTGAATGCAAAGATAGATGTATTTTTTTTTTAAATACTATTATTATACAACCTATGTAGCACCGATACGACACGCGACACGTGACACGACACTCCGACACGTCAATCTTAAAAAATTATGGATTTCGACACGTTGGGACACGTTTTAATATTAAATAATATTTTTAATTTATATAGTGCATATTTCATTTAATATTTAATAATTTAACAAAAAAAGAAACTAAATTAATAATACCCATCAACACATTATAAAGATGGAAGCTTTAATAAAAAAAATAAGAACTGAGATGAGAGAGATATATAATATCAGATAGAGAGATCAAATCATATTAGAGAGAAATCAGAGAGAAGAAGATACAACAAGAGTGTGATAGGAATCGACAACAATAATGCTGAGATGATCTCTTATCTACTTAAGGGGAAAAAAGACAAAAAGATAAAATTGATATGATCAGGTGGAAGCTTTATTAATATATTTTAACTTTTAAAAAAAATATTTAAATTTTTTTTTAAAAAAAATTAAAAAAAATTACGAAAATGTCATTTGACCGTGTCGGACACGGTCAAATTCGCATGTCGGAATGGTCAACGTGTCGGAAAAAGTCAACCGCGTGTCTGACACCGTGTCGGAGCGTGTCGCCGTGTCGGAGCGTGTCGGACCCGACTCTTCCTGTTTTTACAAGTGTCCGTGCTTCCTTGTATACAACTATAAAAGAAAACGTTCGTCAACTTTTGTTATAATATAATAATTTTTTTGTTTTAAAAAATTAAATTTTACCATACAATTTTGTCAACATAAAAAAAAAACGCTTGTCAACTTATTTAATTTCCAAACGTTTACAATATTGAATGCAAAGATAGATGTATTTTTTTGTTTTTTTAAAATACTATTATTACTTACAATTTTTTTTTTACAACCTCTTACAACCATATCTTAACATCGTTGATTTGCGAAAATTAATGAGTTTAATTTGCGAAAATTATAACCGTTGATTGACGGAAATCAACGATATTAAGATAAGGTGGTAAGAGGTTGTAAAAGAAAAATTGTAAGTATAACCTTCCTCTATTATACAACTATAAAAGAAAACTTTCGTCAACTTTTGTTATACCCCTTATACGTATGTATGTTTTTTTTTTTTTAAGAATTAACCTAACCCAATTACTTCTTCGAGGTTAATATGCATAATGTTCTAACAATGTGATGACCGAAGATAGATCCACCCAAGGTGGGAGTTTTCAGAGGTGGAACTTGGAGTGTTAAAATGTTTACATGATTCTGTCCATATACTTTCACACAATCTAATGAAATAGTGACACTGCACAACCTCGGCAATCTGCAGAAAGAAAGACAATATGTGGCCATTTTAATTGCATTTGCGGGACTCATTTATTACATAACAACGTTTTAATTCGAATTATTCAGATTTACAGAACAGAACATCGAATAAAAAAGAGAAACACAGAATATCTTCAATCCTCAACCGATAAGCTTGAAATGCTCTAATTGTCTCGACTTCAACCATGGAACGTTCCAAATCAATGACCTCCATGGTTATGAAATACAGAGTGGAAGAAACCAGATGTTGTTTTGCACTTACCACCTTTGCAAATTTTAACACTGCATTCTATTAAGCAAAGACAAATTTTAACACTGCACTCATAGACTGAAGACAGAGACATTGCAAAGAAACACAGACTTAATAGAACATTTCAAACATATTCAAATTAAATATAAAACACATATGGTAAGAAATTATAGAAAAGGAGTACCTCTTTCTTGTTGTGTTCGTTCACAGCAAAACGAGCAAGTTCAACAAACTTAACGTCGTTTTCTATCCCGTGATATTCATGAGTAGCACCCTCCATTTCTCAGAAACAAGCGAGCATACCAAGCGGAATCGATCACTCTCGCTCTATGTTAGTGTTGAAGTGCAAAGTTTGCCCACCAATTGTTGCATATAATGGCTATAACGGGAAAAAATGATTTGCACGTTATTATTGATTATTATGACTATAATGTCAAATTGATTTGTGTCAATCTGCAATAATGACAAATTATTTAAAATGACAACGTGAGTCATGTTTGCCTATATAAATTGGGAGGCTCTCACCACAAACCTATGTTATGAGTTGAAGTTTAGAGTTCTTTTTCTTCCTAGAACTTCAGAAAATGGTTAGTATTTCATTTGTGATCAGTTTCTAGGTTGTTTTTGGTAAAATGGCAGCACTAAATTGGAATGTTACCTGCTTTTTTAAAATGTTTTGTCCCCATATTTCAGGAAGGGAAGATGAGTTGCACAGTTGCAGATGCTGTGGACTATAAAGGTTTCCCTGCTGACAAGTCCAAAACTGGCGGTTGGGTGCCCAGTACTGCTCTTATTTTAGGTTTGTAATATAAATATATATAGGAGGGCAGAATCTTTTGATGTAAGATTAAGAAATTTTAATCTTACAACCATTCGATGGACAAAAATTAATAACTGAAATGAGGAATAAATTTTTTTAATTTTATATCAGAGTCAAAAAAAAAAATTCCTCCTCTCTTTATATATGTTACACCCAATTTTAATTGTTAATCCCACTAATATTTAATGATTCTAATTTATTAATTATGTGAGTTGTTAGGTATAAAAGTAATGAACAAGTAAAATTGGGTGTGGGACAATTTTTTTTTAGTGTAAGACTTTTTAATCTTACTCTTACTCTTATTTTCTATTTTTCTTCTAAATTTATTCATACTTTAATATGATACATAAATTTTCAATCCAAGAATTGATATTGAACATATATATGTACCTTTATGCTCCACCTTTGCATATCTCCTTTTGATTATGCAGCATGGCCTTAGAAGTTCGAAAACTTAAAAGAGTATATAATACATTACACGAAAGGTCCATCCAATTAATATATACTTCACGACCTAAAATGACACAATCTATTCATGTGAGAAGTAACATATGGTAATGCTTTAATGGATAACGACCTTTGCATTTCATTTATTATTTATTTTGGTTACAAGTTGTTGATTCTCATATATCACGGTAAAAAAGAAATGGGAATATGTGATGATGTAGAAGATAAATGATTGACGTTATTTTATTTCAGAATAGTTTCCGCATTTATTTGATTATGTATGTTAATACACCTTCGGCGGATGGGGTGTTACAGTAACAAAGAAAACTTGTATCAATTTTGCATAATGATAAATATCCAAGTTGAAGTTTGTGCTTTACATATTCACTTGTTTATTCGTGTAAAATAATCAATATCACCCAACTTCTTTTATTTGGTCGTTGATAATATCGTTGGGAACTAATAATGGTTTATCAATGTATGATTTATTGGTTGCCCATGTAAGGTAATTTTATTTTGTTTTGTGAACTCAGATTGCTGAGAGACCTTGTTGAGGGAACTCATTTATTATGGTCCTGGAGTTTGTGCTCCTTTTTCAAAAGTAGAAAGAAAAAAGGACTGGAAGGAAATTTAGAAGGAATAAAGAGATATAAATGAAAAAAAAAAATTCCTTTTTTGATAAAGGACCATCAAATGCATTGTGCTCATGGAGCACATTAAAAAAATCCTTGTTGAGGAAACTCTGCACATGGTAAGTGCAGCAACAAAAGGTTTAGCTTATATTCCTTATGAGTTCTCTTATCTAGTTTTAACTACCTTTAACTTGCTCCCTGCAGCCACATTTTTCCGCCAGAAAAAAAAAATAGAGAGATAATTAATGTTTGTTTCATTGTTTATTTTGTTGATTAAAAGGCATTGCTGCCTGAAGTAATGTTATTTCCTTAAACTTCTAATTAAGTGTAATCTTCCCTCAAACGACCTTGTATATAAATCTTCTACTCTTCAAAAGTAAGTAGCTTTTGCTTACATTCTTGAACACAAAAGATATCTTTTTTGCATCATGATATTTTTATCTTAAATGTTGACATTCTATTTTTTTTATTTTTTTTATTTTTCATGATTGCTAGTCTTCTTCGGCATCATGATTGTTGCACATACGACAATGGGGAATATGTGAAAGTAAATTTAGCATAATTTGAGTTATGGTGTTGCCAAGCAAAGAAGCGGGTAATTATTATTTTTTAATAAAAATAAGGATATTATTAGCAATATTTCTTGTGGCTGCTGAGGTAGCTTTTTAATCTTTTGATCTCATTTGTTTTTCAAATTTCTGTTTCTCTAGTTTTTACTCATATTTTTCATGTGTGTGAGACACTTGACAATTTTATGTTGTATAGATAATGTTTGGAAATAACATTTAGTTTAATATCATTAGATAATTTTTCCTTGAATTTTTCAAGTTTTTGTAAGTTCCATTTGCTGGTTGGTTGAAACCAATTAATGTCATTGCATTATTTGGTAAGTTCCTTGATTTAAAATGTTATTTACGATGTTATCTTTACATGTTTTAAAATGTTTTAGATGTATTTGAAAATCCATACCTCCTTATATTATTCAATATTTTCCTAGCCAATTGCCCAAAACACTTGATTTGTTTGATTTTGGAGCACATTGACAATATCACTTTTGTTTCATCAACATCAATATATATTCTCTATGTAAAAGCATCACTTTTTATGGTCCATCACTTTTTATGGTGCTTCATCAACATCGATGTATATTGACCCTTGTTTCATATTTTATGCCGATTAAGAATATTTCTCAAGGTGCTATTGTCATCGACTATTTTTATATGATACACATTGAAATTGGCAACAAGATGGTAGCTGCAAAGGTATCATTTCGTTTATTTTTATTTTTTTTTGTTATGGTAATGTCACGAAAGGAGAGATTTAATACACGTTATATTTTTATTAAGGAAAGCACCTAGTTAACTTTTTCTATATGTTTGTTCTTTAAGCGTGTGATCCTCTTGTGATTTTGTATAATGCCAAAGTGTCCATCCTATTGATTACTAAAAAAACAAAATGTCTCCATCCTATTAGTTGCTCGTGTTGAGGACTCTATCTAAATAAGGTATCACTTCTTCCAACGTTAATGGTCGCAAGCCTAAAACAGGCACTTCTTTTTTATCATAAGAATTTGTCTTTGGGAAATGTATTTGTTATCTTGCTGTAAAAAACAAAATTATTATGCTACCGATTATAATTATGGACTCCGGGTAATACATAGTTATGATATGATAAAAAAAATTCTCTCTTTTCAGAAGTTGTCTACTGATGTAGAGAGAATATTTTTTTTTTATATCATAGCTATGTATTACATGGAGTTCATAGTTATAATTGGTAGCAGAAGATGATTTTTTTGCAGCAATATAAGAAATTGGGGACCTTTTGTCTTTTGCCTATAATGATCATCAATTAAAAATGAGGAAAATATTTCTGCTTTTATTGCAGGAAAAAAATTCTCTGCCACACTCACATAAAAGTGAGTGAATCCTATTGTAAAGTGAAGAAAGAAAAAAGATTAGTAGGATTCACTCATTTTTATGTAAATATGACCAAAAACAAAAATATTAAACCCTTCAAAAATATACAACAATTAGATTTGTTTACTTTTTGCCGATTATATGTAAAGAAAGTGTATATGATATTTTTAAGCTGGTACACTTATTGATTATTAGAGTAATTACTTGATGCTATTGCAGCTATTGACTTAAATCATGATTTTATCCCACGGTGTCAAAGGTCGGAGATACATAAACAATATCTAGACTAATCATTTTATGCTTAGCTAGAAGACTATATCTAAATTTCTTGTTGAAAGTTATGTTTCCCATATTGAATTGAAAAAATTGAAGTGTACGAAGATAGTAATTACCTTTTTATTATTAGCTGCTCAATCTTGAATGATTGATAATTTCTAATTATAGTGATCTTTGGAAATTAAAAAAATAAAAATAGCTACAACATACCGTGGCTATTTTTTTGAAATAAATCATTAAGTTAGCCACGGTTAGCATAACCCGAAATCACCATCTGAAATATAAAGTGGCTAACTAAAACAACGAACGTGGTTAAAATATTACAATATCATAATTAGTCACATTTATAAAAAGTGTGGTTGTTTTTAGTAACCATATTGATTATATAATTAGGCACGTTTTTAAATGTGGCTAAATCCCATATTTTTTGTAGTGTTAATTATTAAAGAATATTAATTTTCTTGAAAAAATTAATATAAGAGAATTATGTATATATATATATATATATATATATATATATATATATATATACATGGTTATATTTACATATTATTTGTTTACAAACATTTAAGTATGTACTCCCCAGAATACATAGTATAGTTTGTTAACAAAAAGTTTGTAAAAATAACCTAATCCATAAATAAATTATACTTTTTTCCATTAAGAGATACTCAAATATTTTATCAAAAAATAAAAAAGAGATACTCAAAGATGAAGACTTGTTATACTTAAATCTTATTTTAATATAAGTGAACCTATTAGTCATTTACAGATGGCGAGAGTAACATATTTTCTCTACAATTAATTTTAAAAATCATATAATTGTTTTTTAGATTCTACCTATATTATCGACTTTCTGATTTTACCTAAAACTTTTATTTTATTTTTTAAAAATTCAAAGTAAATAATAAAATTTCAAAACTAATTATCGTAACATTTTGAATCGAAAAAAAGTACTCATTAAATCTCATTCATATAAAAATAAGTTAAAAATAATAATTTTTATAAATAAAAAAGTTCAATAACATGTTTAAAGAAAAAAGAGTATAATTCAAACATATTAAAAAATTATGCTCAGGCACGCGGTCGGGTTCAACTTTTTCTTCATTATTATTATTTGTAATCCTCCTCCGCACGTTGACCACGCTGCGTTTAAAATATTGCACTCGGGTTTCCACGCTAAGCTCGCTGCAAATATAAAAATGAAAGTAATATTATTAAATTGCATTCTTTTCTGCAAAAATGATTGAATTCACTTAGTTGTTTACATATTTTTATGTCACATTTCATATATTTTAGAATTGATAAATTTTGCAAGCATCTAGTTTTTTTTTTTTTTTTTTGTTAAAAAAAAGAGTAAAATAAAGGAGGAGACATATAAATACAATAGTGGATTCTATATTTAAAAAATAAAGTTATAATTTGTAATTAAAAATTAACAGTTGAAATTATAATAAGTACACACTTATATATAGTAATTATTAACATTTTAATTAATAACTCTAACTTAATATGTATAAAAAAAATAACCATAACAATCTTTTTCTCTACAATCTTGGTCAAATTCAGAAATCACACTTATATAATAAGGTGAAAATGAAATCCTCACTAACTTGCAAGGCAGACAATAAATAAATGAAACATAAACGAGAAAGTGACAGCTATACATAACTTGCGTGATTTATCGTATGAATCAGGACTAATTTCTAGAAGTGGACCTATTGAATAAATGTAGTTGT
This sequence comes from Gastrolobium bilobum, assembly GCF_033153095.1. NCBI lineage: Eukaryota > Viridiplantae > Streptophyta > Magnoliopsida > Fabales > Fabaceae > Gastrolobium > Gastrolobium bilobum. Next base: position 89,098 of record NW_026897250.1, on the reverse strand, counting down.
TTGCAATTGTAATATAACATTGACTTATTCATAATATAATAATCACAATTTTACACCTTTATACTAAAATAATAATAAAAGAATTTATTAAAGAGAAAGTATACGTATATATTTAATAAAGAGAGTGCCGGCCGGATTTGTCCCAAAACGTAAGAAAATGATTCTAATTAGTTTTACATGTTATTTTGGTTTTAGTTTTTCACTAAAATATCTTGACCTGTATTGTTATAAAAGTAATATCACGACTAAAACACCGCACCCTGTCGATAGTCGGGCATACAAGTTCTGCGGCTAATATATATAATATAATATAAATCGATTCAATATCTCTTATATTAGATAAAATTATCTTCACTTATATAAAAGTATACGAGGGCGGGGGCTATGTAGTGCGAGGAAAATAAAGAAAGAAAAAAACACCAATCTCACACACAGTACTTATTATTTCCTACTGGATAAACATTAAACCCAATATAAATACTGCTATTAGAATGAGCAATTGGAATCCGCATCTCGTCTCTACAAACACAAGTGCCTGTATTTATGTAAGTTGGCTTGGGAAGCGACTCAGAGTCCAACGACCCTCCAAATCAGGATTCAGCTAAGAATTGAAGCTTGTCTCGTTAACACTCCAGACTGAGTACGCTTCAGCTTCTAGTTCAGCACCGGACCGGATCGATCTCAAAACACACACAGACATATATATATATATATTTAATTAACTCACAGTGGTTGGTATGTATTTTTGCAATCCATATATCTGTCTCTGTTTCTTTTAATTGGCTGAAATATTACTTACTTTATTAGAATGAGAAGTAGTAAGTCTGTTATTCAGGTTAATTAGCTATGATCAGTTGCAGTTTGGGCATAATTATATACATTTATTAATCATGCAGTTGGAGTTGGAGCAGCTAGCTAGAAATTAATTTGAAGGTGAGAGAGGAATTCTGGTTAAACATTAATTATTAGGTGAAGATGTGGAGGTTGAAGATAGCAGATGGTGGGAAAGACCCATACATATTCAGCACAAACAACTTCGTGGGGAGGCAGATATGGGAGTTTGATCCTGACGCAGGTACACCTGAGGAGCGAGCAGAGGTTGAAGCTGCTCGTTGCGATTTCTATAACAACCGCTTCAAGTTCAAGCCCTGTGGCGACCTACTTTGGCGGTTTCAGGTTTTGCTGCTACCTTTTACCACTCTCTTACTCAACTAATTCCTTATCTTTCAAGTGTTTCCATTTCTTTCCCCTTTTCGTTCTTCCTACTTCCTACTACGTACCTACTACCTTCTTCTCTGGAAAGCATATAAGTGTGAACTTAAATTGTCACATCAAATACTATATATTTATATTTATTCACTCATATATTTACTAAAAAAATAAAAAATAAAAAGTCGTGTCATACGATCTAATTAATAAATGAAATTTATTTTCATCTCACCTAATATATATAATAAGGATATATACAAATATCGGTGATGCAATTTTAATTTTCTCATCTATAAATATATCTTATATATTTTCCAAATTTGTTTCCCGGCATGTGCAGATTCTGAGAGAAAAGAATTTCAAACAAACAATAGCCGGTGTGAAGGTTGAAGAAGGTGAGGAGATAACATACGAAAAAGCCACGACAACGTTGACAAGGGCCGCACATCACCTATCAGCATTGCAGACCAGTGATGGCCATTGGCCTGCTCAGATTGCAGGTCCTCTCTTTTTCCTTCCTCCCTTGGTGAGTATTAATTAACTACCCAATATTAATATAATTTTTTATTTTTATTATTATTACTTCCAATTTGCTTAACTATTTCTGTTGATTTAGAATCACATAATCAGTAAATGTCAAGATGATAAATTGATTTCTTATCCGATTATATTTATGAGTTATCCTTTTAAATTTAATTTATTTAAAATAATGCTCATTTTTATGGCTGAAATTAAAAATGTAAAAAGGGAAGAATCCTAATTTCAAATGTCATTTCATATTCTTACTTTTGGCAAACGTCTCATTGTTGGAAATGACAAGTTTATTTCCAATTATATTGATAAAAAAAGTAAGCACGATTCATTTGGTATTAATCAAAAAAAGTTGCTGAAGTGACTCGAGTTAGGTGGCAATTTTCTAATACGATATGTTTATCGGTAGAGCTTTTTAGCTTTGTTTTTTTTTTTTTTTTTTAAGAATAGATAACCCATTTATATAGCACACACTTTTACTCGAATTATCAATTTCAAATTTTCATTTCTTATTTTATTTCTATATCTTCCACTGTGATTTTGTCATTCCATCACTTTTACTTTTTGGATTTTCTCTCGCATCCATCTTCATCCCACCGCTACTTTTTAGCTTCCGTATTTGTTCTGTCTCCCTGTTTTTTCTTTTTCTTGTATCTTTCATTCCTCAATGTCTCTCCCTCTCTTCAAATCCTTTGCCTTTTGTAAAAGTGTTTTCCGCATTTTGCTCAGTTTTCTCGATCTCAATTCTGTTTTGCTTCCATGGAGTTTCATTTCCAAATCAGATTTTGAGCGTGATTGAATCCTTTCTCTCTGCGACTGTTCGGTGCGGTGAGTTATCCGTCATCGGTGCCTTTTGTCCTCAGAGCGGTCAGGGAGCTGAACTCGTTCTACTCTCCTTGGTTGCAGCGCCGGTGTCTTCTTCTGGTGCGGTGTTATGTCACCGTTTTGAATTGGGATAGTTAGCTGCGGTGGCTCTCTCACAGCTCTTTGGATTTGTTCTGTTCTCTACTCTGATTTGTCAGTGTGGCTGCTCCATGCTGACATAACGTTACACTTTAAAACAGGGGATGGAATTCGCGTCAAATCTCATGTTTGCGCTAAAAGTTAAAAATTATCATAATTTATTATTCAACATGTTAAAATCCTTTCAAATATTATTTTTTAAGCAAATACTTATCTATTTTTTAACAATAGTTAATTTGAAATCCTTTAATATAAACTAATATAAATTTTGTAACCAAAAATAGTTAAATAAACTATTTAATACTAATTATATATATATAATGACTAAAGAAAAAACAATATAACGTGACGTCTCTGGTAAGTGGTAATTTGCGATCTGCGTTGAATTGAGATTGAGGAGGGTCAATTTAGTGACTTAAATTATACTTGTACTTGATCCGTTATAGGTCGGCTAGAATTGACACTTAGCTGCCCTCGACTTAATTGTTGATATGCTTGATGTTGTCACCTTGTGTTTTGCTTTCAGCTTCAGACTTAATCATTGATGTGCTTGATGTTGGCACGTGTGTTTTCTGGTCGTATCTGTTTACAAATTATATTAAGTATGACTAGTCATATACTCTTGATTGAAATATGACCAATTATATTTAGTGTAGTATCCTGGTTAGTAGCAGTCACGGTTTGACATTAAGGATATTGTTCCTCATTTTATTGGAGAACTGAATTGATGTTTTCTTGGATTGAGGGACTAGATGTCAAAAATTATTTTTAGCACAAAAAATAATAACAAGTATATCTTTAAAGACTGTAAATAGGGTTTATTCATTGATAAAATGATTCACTTCATCATTTTTAAGTCATATTAGACCGACCATTGACCTTCAGATCGATACGAATATAAAAATTTGAAGTTTGTAGACTTTATGATATTGCTCATGAAACTGAAAAGGGATTAAGAATCCAAAATTATTTTCAGTATCTGTTTAGACATACTGCTATCGACAATTTGATCTGTGCAGAATTTCTTATAAAATTCAAGTCTAGGAAGCCAATGCACTAATAAACATCAATTTTCTACTTGCTCAAAACACTGCAGGTCTTTTGTATGTATATTACTGGGCATCTTGATTCGGTATTCCCAGGAGAGTATCGCAAAGAGATTCTTCGTTACATATATTGTTTCCAGGTATGCTTGTTCGATTTCAAGACACAGTTACCCAATTGAGCATGATGCCGAGAAAATTATAATGTTTTCCCTTTTCCTTTTTTTTCGAAATTCTTGCATCAATTAATTAAGAACTTACCCTTTTTGCTTAACCGTGAAGTTTGAAATTCGTTCATGTCAGCAACGAATTAATATTGACCATGTTGTGCTTTCATTTGAAGAACGAAGATGGAGGGTGGGGACTACACATAGAGGGTCACAGCACCATGTTTTGTACTGCACTCAATTACATATGTATGCGAATGCTTGGAGAAGGGCCCGATGGAGGTCAGGACAATGCTTGTGCTAGAGCAAGAAAGTGGATTCTTGATCATGGTGGTGTAACACATATACCTTCGTGGGGGAAAACTTGGCTTTCGGTATGAATCTTTTTTATGTATAATATAAAGAGGGAGGATATTCTTACTACTAAAATTTTCTACTACTAACTCACTACCTATCTAATCACCATTGAATTAAAGAGAGAAAATGCTAAAAAAAATTTGAAAAAAAAGAAAATGTTGATCCAATGGTGATTAGATAGGTAGTGAGTTGGTAGTAGAAATTTTAGTAGTAAGAATATCTCTCCTCTAATATAAATACCCAAGTTAACAAACATATGTGTATGCTACTAATTTGAATGAATCGTGCACCTATAGATACTTGGTGTATTTGATTGGTGTGGAAGCAACCCAATGCCCCCTGAATTTTGGATTCTTCCTTCGTTTCTTCCAATGCATCCAGGTTGCATTATTTAATTTTTCCCCGTCACTCTTTGTGGAACTATATACAAGTTTAATTATTGAATTGAGAGTTTATCCTATCTCGTTTTTACCTTAATTAATTAATGCAGCAAAAATGTGGTGTTATTGCCGATTGGTATATATGCCTATGTCTTACTTATATGGGAAGAGATTTGTGGGTCCAATCACACCACTCATCTTACAATTGAGAGAAGAACTCTTTACTCAACCTTATGAAAAAGTTAATTGGAAGAAAGCGCGTCACCAATGTGCAAAGGTGAGAGACATTGTCTTTAATTAATTCCAATGTGTATATACATATCATCTTTTTTGTAAGCGGGATGGTTGTCCTTGTATGTGTTGCAGGAAGATATTTACTATCCCCATCCTTTGATACAAGATCTAATGTGGGATAGTTTGTACATATTCACTGAGCCACTTCTTACTCGCTGGCCCTTCAACAAGCTGATCAGAGAAAAAGCCCTCCAAGTAACAATGAAGCATATCCATTACGAAGATGAGAATAGTCGATACATAACCATTGGGTGCGTGGAAAAGGTAGCTATCGTAACAATAAAGTCTATCAATTATTTAGTTGTATGTATCAATTGAATTGAAATTAACATTTTAGTTTTCCTCTACAAAAGGGAATTCATTCAAATATATGCCATTAACATGTATATATTTTTCAGGTTTTATGTATGCTTGCCTGTTGGGCTGAAGATCCAAACGGAGATGCTTTCAAGAAGCATCTTGCAAGGGTTCCAGATTACTTATGGGTTTCGGAAGATGGAATGACCATGCAGGTATATATATTATATACATCATCATATTTCAATACAAATTAATTAATAGCATAGAATTATTATCACTACTATTATTAATATAACCAATGGGATATATTAATTAATGTACTTGTCGACATAATGCAGAGTTTTGGTAGCCAAGAATGGGATGCTGGCTTTGCCGTTCAAGCTTTGCTTGCCACTAACCTTATTGAGGAAATTGGTCCCACGCTTTCCAAAGGACATGATTTCATCAAGAAATCTCAGGTATGCTTAATTTTGACAATAATACGTGACAGAATCACAATTCTCCTTCCTTTAGTTTAAGAAGAGCAAACTCCTAAATAAATTAACCAAGTTTATTCAAATTATACAATTCATTAATCTGATCTTTGATATTCATAGATCTTATTAATTTACACAGTGACTTAACCAACTAAATGAAAATTAAATGATTACTTGCTAACTAATTACTTGGCTAACTAATATTATCTATAACTAGTACAATTATATTAGTCTAATTAAGAAAAATATTTATAATTCACTAGCAAGTAAGTGTTAATTAGATTACTTAACATAGTATGCTAACTTTATCTAGCTGTATTGAATTGAAATCCTTTTTTCACAGGTTAGGGACAACCCTTCAGGAGATTTTAAGAGTATGCATCGTCATATTTCTAAAGGGTCATGGACCTTCTCTGATCAAGACCATGGTTGGCAAGTTTCTGATTGCACTGCGGAAGGTTTGAAGGTAACTAACTACTTAGATCATGAACAACTTAATTAATAAGCTCTATCAATCACAACAAGTAGAGGTTAACCTAGCTATTTAATTCTCCTGTGTTTCAGTGTTGTCTACTTTTATCAACGTTGCCAGCGGAGATTGTGGGGGAAAAGATGGAACCGGAAAGGTTATATGATTCAGTCAATGTCTTATTGTCACTTCAGGCAAGTAATCAATGGAACCTCTCCTTGCTCCTTAATCTTTCTTTCATCAATATATTATGGAAATGGAAAGTAGGGGATTGCACAGAGGACTTTGACCATTGATGTTCAATTTGCGTCTACTACATGATTTACTTTTGACTCAACGTTAATTTTTTATTATTGCAGAGTAAAAAGGGTGGTTTAGCAGCGTGGGAGCCAGCAGGCGCTCAAGAATGGTTAGAAGTAAGTGTTATATTAATTAATAATGAAATATATACCTAGGGTAAAATTATTTCTGCAGGTGTTGTCCAATAATAAATCTTACACCGTTAATTAATTATGATTCCTTACATTAAATGTTTTCACCAACCTTAGTATGATTATGATTTCTCGAATTTATTTGCTGAGCGGCCGGAGAAAAGTATAGTCATATATATATATATATATATTTTTTTTGATGAATGGAATTCATTAGTTAATAAACTAATCAACTTTCTTATTAATTTTCAGCTGCTCAATCCCACAGAATTTTTTGCGGACATTGTAGTTGAGCATGAATATGTTGAGTGCACTGGATCGGCAATTCAAGCTCTTATTTTGTTCAAGAAGCTTTATCCCGGCCATAGGAAGAAAGAGATAGAGAATTTCATTGCTAATGCAGTTCGATTCCTTGAAGATACACAAACAGCTGATGGTTCATGGTATGGGAACTGGGGAGTTTGCTTCACTTATGGCACTTGGTTCGCACTGGGTGGTCTAGCAGCTGCTGGCAAGACTTACACTAACTGTGCTGCCATTCGCAAAGCCGTAAAGTTTCTACTCACAACACAAAGAGAGGATGGTGGGTGGGGCGAGAGTTATCTTTCAAGCCCAAAAAAGGTTCCCAAGTGAATGATTATTACTATTAGTATTCAGTTTTTTATCTTTCTTCAACTTCAACTTGAATTAATAATAAGGACAATGTCTTAATTAATGAAAATGATGCAGATATACATACCTCTTGAAGGAAGCCGATCAAATGTAGTACATACAGCATGGGCTCTTATGGGTCTAATTCATGCTGGCCAGGTCTGCTTTTGATGTGTGTGTGCGTGAGAGAGAAATTATGGGTCCAGTTCATCGTATATTAAAATTCAAAATGCTTATTTATTAAATTAAGTGCACATGAATCTTAAAAAAAATTAAATTATTTTCCTTCTATAATTCCTATGTACAGGCAGAGCGAGATCCTACTCCTCTTCATCGTGCGGCAAAGTTGCTCATCAATTCTCAACTAGAAGAAGGCGATTGGCCCCAAGAGGTACCTTTCAATCCTTTGATATTGATTGATAATGTGGTTCTGATTAACGTACGTGCTTAGCTCACAATAGCAAAAATTAATAGTGCTTAGCTCACAATAGCAAAAATTAATAATGCTTATTTAGTGATTAATTAAATGTGATATTGAAAAATAAGATACAAGTCAATAATTTTATATGGGACATAGTGTAAAAATAAGAAATTTTACACTCTTAATTATGACGGTTAATTCACTTGTATTCAATAGCTCATATAACTAGAAAATTATAGTCATTAAATAAAAGTAAAATCAACAGCCAAAATTAAAAGTATAACTTACACTAATATAAAATTATAATAGTCCATTTTATATAATCAAATACAAAACTTTGTGGCCAAGATATCCCTTTAGAGAGAGTAGGGATTAATTTTCCATCTTTTTTTTTTTTTTTATAACATAATTTTCCATCTTTGCGGTGAGAGAACTGTGTGTGATAGTCAATAATTTTATATAATCAAATACAAAATTTAAAATGACAACAACTTTGAATTGTGTGCTTGCACTTCCTATGTAGTACGACCTACGTCTTTGAAATTTCTTTCTAATGTTGACATCAGAGGTGGATTGAGAGTTTGCACTTTCTAATTTATCAAAACTAAAAATGCAACTAAAATATTTCAATTATTTTTTATTTGGGTTTTCGTTTTATCCTTTAACATAACACAACAAACTTTCTTACTCTCACAACATTTTGTGAGGCCCACACTTTTTAAAACAAAAAAACAAATAAAAAATTAAGGCACGCAAAACGAATCTCTATAACATTACACAATCACTTTTCCTACAACATAACTCTTATAAAACCCTTTTTATTTATGTAAACGTCACAAAAGGCCTACCATTAATTGTATTTTGTAACTAATCTAAAAAATTATGCTTCGGATTGAGTTTCTATTTTTTATTGTTGTGACTTATTTATGGCAGGAAATCACGGGAGTATTCATGAAAAATTGCATGCTGCATTACCCAATGTATAGAAATATTTATCCAATGTGGGCTCTGGCTGAATATCGAAGGCGGGTTCCATTGCCTTCCACTGCAGTTTAACTTGAAAACAGGGAGCACAATAGAGACAAAGCCATATCAACAAGGAATCAAGCAAATAAAATCAAACGAGTTGTAAAATCGAGTCTAATCTCAGTTTATTCCTATTCTTATATATTAATTCCTACATATAATTGGTATATATACGTTTTTTCTTTTTCTTTTTTTGTATTTCATGTTAATTAGCTTATATATGTATGGATATTCTTCAATGTTTTGCTTTATAAAAAGATTTGTATAAGAGTTCAAACAAAGAAAAAAGATCCGAAGAAGCCAACATGTAACCCCATAAATCGATTTTGAGCTTGCTCTATCTGTGCTAGTTAAGTGAGTAGGAAACCTACGAGCCCAAATCCACGTGTACAAAGAGAAAACACGCTCAGAAAATAAAAGAGTGGAGGAGGAAGAGAAAATGTTGAAGAAGCGTGTATTTTGACTTCTACGAATGTGTTCCAATGGATTTGGTAGAGTGGTTTGCAGAGTTTCCACACGCCTAATGGAGTTTAGGGTTGAGGGTACTTCGATCAGCCCCCTATGGAGTTTACTTGAACAGTTGGGGTGGCAAAATGGAATTAAATCACAAAACTGTGTGGGCAAAACAATAACTGCTGCAAATGTTTATGTTTTTCCAACGTAAGACAATAGGATCGATAGCATAAGCAGTAGAAGAACAGAAACAACACCAAGATCTTTACTTGTTTCAAAAACTACGGGTGAACTAGTGGTTAAAATCCCTTGACTATTTGCACTATTAAAGTAAAAACATGTTACACAATACAAGATACACAAATCATTGACCAATTAAAAGAAAAGAAGGGGAAAAGTTGTGTGATTTTAAATGACACATCTTACATCCTTTCAATCTCACAAAGAGGTATGACCTATGTTGGGCCATCTACTAGGCCCATGCGCACTATCCAGACTCCTAAGTACCTAAAGGACTATGTCTAATTAATTAGATCAGGGATACTTCAGTCATTAAGACCTTCTAGAAGTTTAGTTGCTTTTCTGTCAATTCAGTACGCGTTTGTTATGCGTTTGTTATGCTTTGCTACAATTCTGTTAGAACGGTAATCACTTGGTGATATATATCCATAGCTGACGAATGAAATAGATATGAAGTATTATTCTATTCTCTTTTTCTTTCCTTCCTTATCTCTTTCTCCTCTCGTTGGTCCGTTCTGATTATAGAGCCCTACATTTTGGTGCTTTCATTGCTGTACTCTTCCTTCCATGGCAGAAAACACAAGATTGCGTGACCTCACAGCACGCGTGGAGGAGTTGCAGGCACAGCAATTGCAGCTTCCAGAGCTCATCCACACACAAATTGAGACTCTGCGTACGGAACTCCGTCAAGAGATCCTCACCCTCACAACCCAACACCGTCAAAGCATCTTGGGTTCTGGTCCTAATGGATCTCAAAATAACCCACAACGTTTGCGTCTGCTTTTCCCTCGTTTTGCTTCCGGGGATCCCACTGACTGGTTGTTTCAGGTGGAGCAGTACTGCCTTTACAATCAGATCCTTGTGACCGATCGTTTGATGTTGGCTTCATTTCATCTTGATCAACCCGCTTCGCGATGGTTCCAAGGACTCCTTCGAGACGGTGCTGTAACCGATTGGGCTTCTTTTTCCTTTGCATTACGGCGCCGCTTCGGACCCACCGAGTTTGACGATCCGGCGGGAGCTTTATCCAAACTGACACAGACTGGTTCAGTTTTGGACTATCAAACCACATTCGAAGCACTGAGCAGCCGCGTTCCCGGCTTACATGCGGACATTATTAAGAGCATGTTCATTAGTGGTCTCAAACCCCGCATTCGCCGTTCGGTGTTACCTCTGCGCCCTCATGATTGCAATGAGGCCTTTGCTTTAGCTCGCGTCTTTGAGGACCAACAATCCGATGAGAGACCGCCACGTCCATGGACCCCCAAGCCCACTTCGCAGATACTGCCATCGCCCACACCTTTAAATCCACGGCCCCTAAATACCATTCCACCTATTCCAATTAAGCTGTTATCAGCAACAGAACGTCAACAACGACGCGAACATGGTCTATGTTTCAACTGCGATGAACGGTTTATACCTGGCCACAAATGCAAGGGCCGTTCCACTCTCCTTCTTCTCGAAGGATTGGAAGAGGCACAACAGGGGGAACCTCCCCCCATACCCCTAGAGGAACCTCCGGATCAAACCCCAGAGATGGACCCCAACCCTGAAATCAGCTTCAATGCACTATTTGGGCATCCTTCTTCCCATTCATTTCGTATTCAGGGCACCATTTCCCATCAACCTATCCAAGTGTTGATAGACAGCGGGAGCACTCATAATTTCATTACGGCTCGCATGGCCACCCATTTGAATCTACTGGTCCATACCATACCCCATTTCAAGGTTCACGTAGGTAATGGTGATACCCTTTCATGTGAATCTGTATGTCGTTCTGTTTCCCTGCAATTGCAATCTCACGTGGTTTGTTCAGACCTATATGTATTAGCTTTACAGGGTGCAGATGTGGTGTTGGGCATTCAATGGTTAGCCACTTTGGGCCCAGTAACTACAGACTATAACCATCTTACAATGACGTTCACCTTCAATCACAACCCCATTACCTTACATGGTTCTAAGCCTAGCACACCAGATACTATTACACCTTCTCAATTACATAAACTCATTGCCCAGAATAGTATTTCATCCTGCCTCATGTGTTTAACAACTGATAACACCAAAACCAGCATACCCCCACATCCCACCATGCGGCCCTCCTTTCCCTCTTGGAGAAATTCCAAGACATTTTCGATACACCTAACCAACTACCACCAGATAGACCCCACAATCATCACATCACACTCCTTCCCAACGCCAAACCTGTGCAGGTACGTCCTTATCGCTACCCCCATTTCCAAAAACAAGAAATCGAAAGACTGGTCACAAAACTTTTACAATTGGGTCATATTCGGCCTAGTCATTCTCCCTTTAGTTCCCCGGTGCTACTTGTCCGAAAAAAAGATGGTACGTTGCGTTTTTGTGTGGATTACCGCGCCTTGAATGTTGTCACGGTGCAAGACAAGTTCCCGATACCTACTGTGGATGAATTGTTGGATGAGTTACATGGTTCCATCATTTTTTCCAAATTGGACTTACGATCGGGGTACCATCAAATTAGGATGCATACTGAGGACATCAACAAAACAGCTTTCAGGACACATCATGGTCACTTTGAGTTCTTGGTTATGCCCTTTGGCCTATCCAATGCACCCTCTACATTTCAAACAACAATGAACGAGGTTTTTGGACCTCTGTTGAGGAAATTTGTGGTAATTTTTTTTTATGATATTTTGGTTTACAGTAACAATTTGCAGGATCACATGACCCATCTTCATGCGGTTTTTACTATCCTGCGCACACATTCTTTGTTTGCTAAGCGCAGCAAATGCACCTTTGGAGTGGAGAGCATTCATTTCTTGGGTCACATTATTTCAGCTAAGGGGATTTCACCTGACCCTTCAAAAATTACTGCGATCTCAGAGTGGCCTACACCTCAATCAGTAACGCAGTTAAGAGGATTTTTAGGCTTTGCAGGTTACTATCGCCGTTTTATTGCATCTTATGCGTCTGTGGCTTCACCTCTTACAGACTTGCTTACAAAAGGTGGATTCTACTGGTCTCCGAAGGCTGAAGATGCCTTTGCCAAGCTTAAAACCCTTCTCACCACAGCCCCAGTATTGGCCCTTCCAGATTTTTCAAAGCCCTTTGTGATTGAGACCGATGCCTCAGGCACTGGTGTGGGCGCCGTACTAATGCAGAATGCTCACCCTATTGCCTACTTTAGTCGAAAGCTCTCACCGACCATGCAAGGCAAATCCACGTATATTCGAGAGATGTTTGCGGTCACATCTTGTGTGAGTAAATGGCGCCATTACTTACTGGGGGCACCATTCATTATTAAGACAGATCACAAGAGTCTAGTGAATATGTCAACTCAAGTGATTCAGTCGCCCGAGCAACAACAATTCCTTTCGAAATTGTTGGGATTTCAGTACTCTATTTCGTACAAGGCTGGCAAGACCAACGTCGTGGCAGACGCCTTGTCCAGGCCGATCGAAGAAGCCGGATCTCCTTCTTCTATACTACTATTCTCAGTAACCACTAGTGATTACTTAATTACAGTCATCCAGGAATTGCAAAATGACAAATTTACACAGCACATTTTAAGTGAATTAAAGTTGAACCCCAACACGGTGTCCCAGTGGCGTCTACAAGGTCAGCTACTCTTCCATCGTGGCCGATTGTTCCTTCCAGCTAATTCTAGCCTCATCCCGCAATTACTTCAGGAATTCCACTCATCTCCAGTAGGGGGACATGGGGGCATCCGACGTACTTTGAGACGCTTAGGACAACATTATACATGGAAGGGTATTAGTCAACAGGTGAAGAAGTACACAAGGAATTGTGAAGTATGTCAGAAGATTAAGGGCTCAAATCACGCACCTTGTGGTCTGCTGCAACCCTTACCCATTCCTCAACATATCTGGACAGATCTCACTATGGACTTCATCACACATTTTCCTTCTTCACAGGGTTTTACTACTATCTTCGTAGTAGTTGATCGCCTCTCCAAAGGTGCTCATTTTGTTCCCTTACCAGCTCACTACACAGCAGCAAGGGTGGCTACTGCGTTCTGGGACAACATCGGTAAACTTCATGGGTTACCCAAGTCCATTATTTCGGATAGAGATCCGATCTTCCTAAGCCGATTCTGGCAATCTCTGTTTCAGCTACAAGGGACTACACTGAACTATAACAGTGCATATCACCCTCAATCTGATGGGCAAACAGAACGAGTTAACAAAGAAATTGAACAATATTTGAGGGGTTTCACACACGCACAACCAAACAGATGGGGTCGCTTCCTTACCTTGGCCGAGTATCACTACAACACGGCCTTTAACAGAAGCATAGGCATGACTCCCTTTCAGGCGATGTTTGGCCGTCTACCACCATGTCTCCTGGAATATACCTTGGGAGCATCACCAGTCGAAGCAGTGGATGATGATCTGCGAACCAGAGAAGGTATATTAGCAGTACTCAAGACTAATTTACAGAAAGCTCAACTTTGTATGAAGAACCAGGAAGATAAAAACCGGAAAGGGAGTGGGCCCTTGGAAGCAGTGCAACCCAACATCGCGGACGATGTTCGTTTTCCAGAACGGGCGAATGTTGGGCCATCTACTAGGCCCATGCGCACTATCCAGACTTCTAAGTACCTAAAGGACTATGTCTAATTAATTAGATCAGGGATACTTCAGTCATTAAGACCTTTTAGAAGTTTAGTTGCTTTTCTGTCAATTCAGTACGCGTTTGTTATGCGTTTGTTATGCTTTGCTACAATTCTGTTAAAACGGTAATCACTTGGTGATATATATCCATAGCTGACGAATGAAATAGATATGAAGTATTATTCTATTCTCTTTTTCTTTCCTTCCTTATCTCTTTCTCCTCTCGTTGGTCCGTTCTGATTATAGAGCCCTACAACCTACATCTTTAAAAATCCTCCCCTCACTCTCTCTCATGATTTATCTCTTTCTCTCACTTAAAATAACACAATTTTATATCCTTTAGAATGATACACATTTTCCCCTTAAAAGAAAGGCATAAAAGCCCTAACTTGCATCTACTGAAACCTAGCTTCTCGGAAAAACAAGTAATACAACAATCTAAACCAAGATACACAACAAATGATACAATGCAAAAAAAGTATCGAAAGAACACGAAGCCCAAAACTCCAAGCCACATGCGAAGAATCCTGATGTTGAATCCCCAATCGAACAAATATCACCACGAAAGAGGGAATACAACCTGCACCACAATACCGGTGAAGAACACAGAGAAACTAGATGATGATACCACACACAGTTTAGCCAACAACAACTCCGGGTTCTCTGATACACCTGATTTACTGAGTTGGGCCAACCAGAAGAGGAGACTGATCAAGTATCTAATGGGCTAGAACAAGAGGTTGAGGTTGTTGGGCTAAAGCAACATCAGCTGGATCAACAGATCAGTCCCAAGACCAGGTGGAGTAAGAGGCACAGAACCCAGCCCAAGTGGATGAATGATTTTATCATACGAGAGTATGTTGGAAAATTTTATTTACATGGTCAATATTAATTAATTAACTTTTTTTTCAAAATTAATCGAATTAATAGATATTCCAATTCTATTATTTTGATTAGCTCGTTGTGATCATATTGAGTTGATCTGTTTGTATTAGGCCTAGTTAGGCAGCATAATGTAGACATAAAGTGTCTGATTGGGCTTCTGTGATGGGTGGACCTATCAGACATACTGTTGATTAGGGCTTTGTTAGGTCCTCTCTAACTTATTTATATTGGCTGATAATTGTCCAATATCATGACACAAGTAATAAGAAGGTGAAAAACACCCCAACTAATCATAAATAATTGCATTCCCTAATAATTTTTTGCACTTAAAAAGACATTGAAGTAGCTTCTTTGTGTATAGAACACGAGTTTAGATTCTTTTGATTGTATTAATTAGTGGGAGTAATACTTAAGGCTTGCTTTTGAATATTTTAGATTCTTTTGATTCCCTTATTTAGCGAGAGTCATATTGATGAGTCTCCAATTTATTATATATTAAGTGTTAATATGAGCATGAAATTGGTTTAAAAGTAATTAAAAGTTGTGAGAATTATAATTAAAGTGTTATTTTATTCTCAGTAATATACTCATAAAAATTCTTATATTTTGCAGTAATTTTTAGCTCAATAAAGAGATAAATTTGAGAGCTCAAGTGGATTTGCTTTAGATTTCTGAATCATATAATTCATTGAAGATCTTATTGAATCTTCGATTGAATATTTTTAAGAAAATTTTTCCTTTAAATATAAAGGGGAAGATTTGAAGGATTGGATTAAAGATATGATTGGAGATTCTAGTGAAGATTTCATTGAAGATATTATGAAAAATTAAAAGATATGATTTTATCACTATAAAAAGGCAACTCTTGGAAACACAAAGAAGTAGGGCAAAGTGAAAGGAGGAGGACACAGAATACCAGAGTTGGAGATTTCAAAGAGAGAGATGAACTGGAAGAAATTGAGCATCATTGACTTCTTCTTCTTTTTCTTCTTTATGACTTCTTATATTTTCTTTTCATTCTTTATTTTGTTTAAGCCAGCTATGTCGGGCTAAGTTACTTTTGTAGTTAAAATTATGGATTCGACGTGAATCTTATTTGCTGTTTAAATTCATTTCTTTAATAAATTGTCCAGTTATTTGTGTTTTACCCTGCATGAATTTCTATATCCTTGTATGAATTGATCACTCTTATCGGGGTTAGAGGGTTGGGATTCACAATAGACATATTGGGATTCTAATCTTGACAGGGATAAAATATCAGTTCTTGCATGATCTAAACATAGGCTTGCTTAGATTGCAAACTTAATAATTCATTACACTTCATGCTTAATCTAAAAGGGATCACTAAGATATTAGGATTCTAATTGGATTAAAGGATTAAAATCTCTAAGACATTAGGATTTAACTAATTATTTTAGAAGATGAATTGTTTGAGATAAGAGAGATGAATTATTATTGAAATTAATTTAAACTGCTTAAAGGAGGATCAGAGGTGAAATAATTCATAGCTACAGTTTTCATCTTTGATACTTAAAACTCAATTTTAAATTATTTGTGTTCTTGCATGTTCTTTAATTTTATTGCAATTACCTTCAATTATTTTTATTTTTATTCAAAAATTATTCTTTACCTCAAATTGATTTGTCCAAATTAAAGGGAATAGCAAAAATAATATTTGGTGCATTAATCCTCGTGGTATTTATTTAATTTATTTATGCTATTAATAAATTCAATAATTTTATAAAAAACAACGGAAGTTCAAAATAATCAAATTTGGAAAGTGTTACCGCCGCACTTGTACAGGGACAAGTGCAAGGCTAACTCTATACATTCAAATCAAAATCTAAGACTACAGATTTTTTTTATATATAATATTTATGACAGCTAGAAATCCTGAGTCGTATCCTCACTGCCCACTGCTAGCCCGATTCCTTACCACCTGATTTATTAAAAATCTGCTCCCCTGCAGCCGCAGGATCATTGCAGTCAAACAATCACAAACAGTCAGCAAAGCTGGTAATCCTAAATAAATTCAAATACAATTATAAAATATAATAAGATAAAATAGAATAAAATCAAATGACAATTTAATTCAAATAATAAACTAATATTTCAACAAATAAAAATATTTAAATCAAACTATTTTGACTTATTAGTTATCCTTATTAAATTATTTAAGTGGGAAGAGAATCATGGTAGACCCGGGGAACCTGTCAGTCTACCCTGTGACTCGGGAAACCCTGCCAGTCACAAACAAATCACATTGGCCATAATCAATTCACATCTTCCTAGTGTGCACACCTCTTCCCAAAGCTGTTACTAGCATCCTGGGGAACCCTGCCAGACACCACTTTGGGAAGAACGAATATAATCTTTTTTACATCAGTTTCACATCGGAGGCATAAAGCCCAAAAGTTGTGTTCATTACCTTGGGAGGTACCATCCCAAAGCTATCCTCCCACTATTAGTTATTTACAATCACACTCAATCATCATATCACAATTATCACATTTGAAAATTTCTTCTTTCAATATATCCATTACTCGAGGTCATCATAACTTCCATACTATCCAAAAGTATTAAAATATTCAAATAAAATTCAACCCATATCTATTATCATAATCCATATATCTATCAATATAATTTATAAGGTATAAAAATCAATTTCCACAATTATTCAATAGTACTCATATCGCACATATATCGCACAAACTCAAATTTTATCAAAGGAAAAATTTATATTATCGTTTGTTATCTATCACTAATAAATTTTTCCATAGAAAGTAAAACCCAGTAAAGTTCCCTAATAATACTCATATAATCAATCCTAATAATTTCTAGGGTAAAAACCCAATAAGTTCCCAAATAATATTATAAATTTATAAATAACCCTATTATTTTCTAGGGGTCGAACCCTAATAAAGTTTTAATTTTATAAATAATTAAATATTAGGGATTAAAATAAATTTTTATACAAAACTATAGTACTCTAAGTATTAAGATTACAAATAGAACTCATACAAAAGATAACCTACAAATATCTAGAGATTAGGGTTATATATACAAAATAAAATATTCTAATAGAACGTAGGGATTAAAATTACATAAATATATTTCATATATATAAAATATCCTAATAGAACATAGGGGTTAGGATTACATACAATATATTTCATATATATAAAATATCCTAATAGAACATAAGGATTAGGATTACCTGGTCTCCGTTTTCGCTAACTTCTAGAAGAAAAGAGTAATTTGGGGCAAAGAATCGGTTGGTAAGCAGAAGAATATAAAATAAAATAAACTAAGTTTTTTGAACTAAGAAGAGAGAATAGTAGAGAAGAAATGTTGAAGAGTGAATTGGTTTGGTTAGGCTAGGCCTCTATTTATAGTTGAAGTTTTGGTCTCAGATATGAGTTTCGTGCATTTATTTCTTTATTCTTCATTGATGTATCTGGCTCAGATTATCTGGTCTCCGTTTTCGCTAACTTCTAGAAGAAAAGAGTAATTTAGGGCAAAGAACCGGTTGGTAAGCAGAAGAATATAAAATAAAATAAACTAAGTTTTTTGAACTAAGAAGAGAGAATAGTAGAGAAGAAATGTTGAAGAGTGAATTGGTTTGGTTAGGCTAGGCCTCTATTTATAGTTGAAGTTTTGGTCTCAGATATGAGTTTCGTGCATTTAATTCTTTATTCTTCATTGATGTATCTGGCTCAGATTACCTGGTCTCCGTTTTCGCTAACTTCTAGAAGAAAAGAGTAATTTGGGGCAAAGAACCGATTGGTAAACAGAAGAATATAAAATAAAATAAACTAAGTTTTTTGAACTAAGAAGAGAGAATAGTAGAGAAGAAATGTTGAAGAGTGAATTGGTTTGGTTAGGCTAGGCCTCTATTTATAGTTGAAGTTTTGGTCTCAGATATGAGTTTCGTGCATTTATTTATTTATTCTTCATTGATGTATCTGCTCAGATTTTGGCTTTATACACTATTTTATTCTTAATTTCTTTATGACTCATAATACAGCTAACTTATTTGCTAACTCAACGCTAATTCATGATTGACTCATCATATCTAATCAAATTACTAATCAAACATTAATACATAAATCATCAATCATTTAATAAATTAATTAATCATAATTTATCATCTAATATATATATATACATATATATTAATATTATTTTATCATTAATAACCTAGAGTATTACAAAGTATCAAAATTATTTTTTCAATAGCACTCATATCGCACAAAATAATTTTATCAAAGGTAAAATTAATATTATACTTTGTTATCTATCACCATAAAATTTATATATATATATATATATATTATTACTACTAATTTATAATTTATTATTATTATTATATTATTAAAAAAATATGGGGTATTACAGATTTCTTATGTCTTAAGACTTGAAATAAAGTTTGATAGTGATGATTATGCTTGTTTGATGATGTAGTTGGAAACCAAGTGGTAACTTGGTGTTGGATCAAACATTGGACCAATCTATTGGTGGAAGTCTTAATTCTTGATTTGGCAACAATAGGGTGAGTCTTTCAAACTCATCTTTGGTGATAGTCAAGCTTTGAATTGATGTTTTTGTATGTGATTTATGTTGGTAATCAAATTGGGATCTTTGAATTATGAGTTAATTGTGTGGAATGACTTTTGAGGATATTGCTTGGACTTTAAGCAATCTTGTAATGGAAAAGTCTACAAGAGGTAAACCTTGTTTTCTTGGAATTTTACTCTCTCTTGGTTGTTCCATCATGGTCTAATGGGATTATGGTCACATGTACGATTGAATGAATGCTAGATACTTAATATAGTTGCATTTATGTAAATATGTATATGAAATGATTGATTGATATGATTTATGAGGGTTCTTGGCCAATGAACACATACATGTATATACTTCCTTAAGGACCCAAGCTTTTGGAAGGGTATATATAGACCTTCATCGAGGTTGAAGAACCAAGCTCTTGGAAGGGTATGCGTGGACTTTCCTTGAGGATCCAAGCTCTTGGAAGTCTTATGTATGCTATGAGCTATATGATGTTTCTATGTTATGTTATCTCATCCTTCATGCTGGAAGTGAACTCTTAGGTGGAGAATTACTCCAAGAACTCATGGTTTACTGAGATGTGTATCTCATCTATTTTGGGGATATATATTTCAAGTACATCAGCTGAGAGATGTGCGACCTCACAGGGCAAGAGGCCCACATAAAGCATGAGACTCAGATTCTGAAGGATGGTTGATATTTATGTCTGTATTGTTATTTTGATGACAAATTATATGTCTATATACTTTTTTATAGCCATTATATACTTATGGAAGCATTTGTATAGTTCTGGTTTGGTTTTTAAAAAGTTAAAGTCTAAGCATACTGTATGTGGTTGAAGCTATGCTCGTCAGATAGTTGCTGTAGTTGTTATTTTAAATTTGTTTATGCTTGAAAAATTGTGATTGTTTTTGAAAATCTTGAAAATCACCATGTAATTTTTAAAATATTCTACAATTGGTTTATGAAGATACTTAGACCTCAAAAATTTAATGTATGTATCAGTCAGGGAGCACGTAACATAAAAAGAAAAAGAAAGAGAGAGAGCATTTATTCATACTTCAGATGCCCTTGTTGGCTTTACATCTCTACTAATGAAGATAGAAAAATGCGAGCTCATTAGCTAAGAGGTTGAAAAGAAACAACTTGGTCCATGGTAGATTTACAAAGGATTCTTGACATATTAAAGCTTTGTTGTTTACGAGCTAGTCGATATATATACTAAGTAGCATAAGATATTTCCCCTTGTTGGTAATGCAATTGTTGGGTAATTTAAAATAATAAAAACCCTTTATTCATGAAAGGTTATATAATAATTAATATTAATTTATTTTGACAAAAATATTTGAACCTTCTCTGATATCTTTTAGATATATGGGCTATTAAAAAAATATGGTTAACATTTTTATTTGCTTTATTTATAAAATATTAATTTTAAATAAAATATTTTATGTAAAAAGTTATAAGATATTAGATAGGGAATGGTTATATATAGATCATTTGACTCCAGAATAAGAGTTATATTAATTAACTAAGTCTTACTCTCCATCCTAGCCGTTAATTTTCATCCATCAAATGGTTATAGTTTAGGAAATTATATTAATTAATTATTAATTACACTATAAATGACAACCGTTGATTTCCGTCCATCAACGGCTGAGATGGGGAGTAAGACTTAAAAGTCTTACTCTGAAGTCAAAAAAACCTTGCCATATATATATATATATATATATATATATATATATATATATATGGAGAGAGATCATTTGACTCAAGAGTAAGACTTATAAGTCTTACTCTCCATCCTAACCGTTGATTTCCGTCCATCCAACGGTTATAATTTAGGAAGTTATATTAATTAATTAATTATTAATTATACTATTAATGACAACCGTTGATTTCCGTCCATCAACGGCTGGGATTTGGAGTAAGACTTAAAAGTCTTACTCTGGAGTCAAAAGAACTCTCCCCTATATATATATATATTTCTTAAGTTTACATAAATTTGAGAGAATTTGATTTCAAAACAAATTAAATAAAATAATTTTATATTTTAATGATTTTAGGAACTTTGATTACCATAATTATGAATTGAGTTTATCTAGTCTCATGTTACATGAGAGAAGAAATTTTCTGTCAAAGATATATAGTGGTGGGGCCTATCACATAAAAAGTAAAAAAGAAAAAAAAAGGTTGCACGATTATCAAAGAAAGTGTAGGAAGAAAGATCATTCTCATGTAACATGAGAATAATTTTTTCCTTATAAATTTGTCATAAACATGTATAATAATTGAGTTTTATTTCTTTCATGTTATTGGAGATAAGTAATTCCTACCACAAACACACGATGTGATGAGATCCACCACCTATTAAAAAAAAGAAAAAAAGAAGAAGTGATGACACAACTTTTTATGTGAGAGGAGCATGAGATAGTTATCTCATATAATATGTGATAATGATTTCCCATAATAATAATGGGTTTGAAGTTTTTAAAGTTATTATAAATAATTTTATCTAATCTTCACCAAAATATAAACATAAAAATGTACGAGGTTCATGTGGATTCATCTGAAGAAAAAAAAAAAGAAGCCCCACACATTTTTATATATAAATTTTGATAAATATTAGATAAAATTAGATAAGGTAAATTTAAAAACTTTATACCGAATAATTAATAGTAATAGAGTTATATCATATGACTGGCCAATTAGAATGTGGTTACGATGACATGGCGTAACGCTATTCGATATCACTGACTGATTAACAGTACAAAATGTTAATTGAACGGAAATTTAAGAAAAGAAAAAAATGTTTGAAGGAAAAAAGAAAAGAAAAAAGAGAGTAGAAGAATGAATGAAAGAGTCGAATAGAAGAGTTGGTGAGTGCAAAATTCAAAGCGCAGTTAATATTCTCTACGGTGGCGTTGTTCTTCAATAAAAACCGATAGTAAATGAAGAAACACCACTTCTTCTTTGTGACTGTGGACTGAAAAAAGCAGCGGAGGGAAGCTATAGGCGAATTGGGATTCACAAGAACTGTAAGCATTAGATCTGCTTCCTTCGAACTACAATTTCAATTTCAATTTCAATTTATGTTTTGACTCAATCACCTAGATCCTAGATGGCTATGCCTTCAGATCCATCTACCTCTATTATACGATTGCGCCAATTCTTCCATTTTGTCTTCCCGTTTCTCTAAATTCTAATTAGTATATGTTATTTCTTTCCAATTACTAATTGAATCAAGACAAAAGCATTGGGATCTACACCTTACACAGTTTTTAGTTGCATCCATGTGCTCCAATGACATGTGCAATGTGCATGATGGTGTTGGTGTCGCTGTTCATACATGTGTATAATTTTTTATTTTTTGCCTAGTCTCTACTCTGAAATACTGTGTCCTGGAGAGGAAGAACAAGGAAGAAGCCCTTGCATGCAAAGACTACCTGGATTCTCAACAAAGGATTTTATTCCCTTGGTGAAACTTAAATATTTCAGTGTCTGATAAAGCCAATTCAAAATTCAGCGACCGGTTTCAGGGGGTGACTTGCCCCAAGGAGGTGAGTACAACCCTTATCCTGTAGCACGGAGGGTGAATTCGTCCCATTCTATTATGATGGATGATGACATGGAGAGTGGTACTTTGGGGCCATACCAGGACAGGCCAAGAACTTTCCCCAACATGCGTAGTAAAGCTTACACCCCACTGGTAAAATCCATATGCTCATTTTCCATATTCTGCCTGTCTTGTTGCACTTGATTGTTTACGATATAGTCAAAAATCTACTCATTTATTGATAATGTAACTTCAGGATTTCCCCTAGATTTTTTCCTAGTTGCAGTTTAGTTTTGTTCAGTCATGTCGGATGAAGTGTATAGCTTTCTTTTTGATATTTCATGCTTCTGCAGATATTTCGTATTCTACTGGGTATAAATGTTCGTGTCCTGTTCATTCTTTTGCTCCTGGGGTTTGGAGCTATCTTTTACGTGGGAGCTAGTACATCTCCAATCATTGTGTTTGTCATCTCTGTTTGTATTCTCAGCTTCCTTGTGTCGTTATATCTTACAAAGTGGGTGCTGGCAAAAGATGAGGGCCCCCCCGAAATGGTTCAGGTAAATCTATTTCCTTTGATTTGGTTTATTCACTTACTGTAATATGGAAAGTTGTCCAGGTCCTCTAAACATTCAGAATTTAACCCCCCATGGCATGGAACTTCTTCCCATTTCTTGAATTCTTATCTTAATTTCAGTAATTTGGTTTTGCGAAACGATAAATATTACAGAGAGATTTTCTATGAAATGCTTTATGAATGACACATAGAGGAACTCTATCTCTTTGTGGGTGAAAGCAAAGTTAATTGCTGTGAGTCCCATGAGAGGGGATGCGATTGATTGCTGTGAGTCCCATATGAGAGGTTGAGCTAAAATAACAATGCCATATCACTTATAGCCTTTCATAAAAAGTGTTTGCGCGAAATAGAACTTCTAATTGGTTATTGGTAATTGGGGTTTTGAAATTCCCGTTTAGTTTTCTCAGGTTTAATTGATCTGGGTTAGTGTGCATGAACTAATCTAGCACCTATATGGTAGAAATGAAGGAAACTCGCCCGAGGTATGTGAGAAGACTAATGGAGGCTCTATTGAGAAAAATGAATCAAATGAAAAATATTCCAATTAAAACGGGTATAGCTTTTGTTGGTATTTTGGAGAAACCATTAATAAAGACAGAAGAAAACTTTAGGAGAAATCTACAAAAGACCTTGTTATGATCCAATTACAAGGTATGAGACTTGGAGCCCACATCAGAAAGATAAGGTTCTGGTGTGGGGTTTATATGAACTTTGGCTCTCCTACCTTCCAAGCTAGCATTTGGGGTGAGGCTCTCCCAAGATTCGTATCAATTGGTATCAGAGCTTCCACTATGTCTCCTAGTTGCAATTGAGCAGCACTATTGGTGACGTTGGAATTGCAGTGTTCGCTCAGAGCTAGTAATAAAAAACTAGCGCCAAGGCAGGCCGCGTGGGCGTCAGGATTGCAGAGCGTGATGGGATGTTGTGATTCAGTTGCAAGGTATGAGATTGGGAGTCCCACATCGGAAACATAAGATTTTGGTGTGGGGTTTATATGAACTTTGGGCTCTCCTACCTTCCAAGCTAGCTTTTGCGGTGAGGCTCTCACAAGGTTCGTATCAGACCTCACCCTGCTAAATGGTTTTACTGAAAAATTTGTTTTCGACTGTTCCCAATGGCATTGGTTACCTTTTAGTCAACCCCACCTAATGAGATACTGCTTGGTTGTTGTTGTTGTTCTCTGCTTAAAAGGAAACCCTCTATTTGGTCTCATTTTTTGTTACCTTGTTAATGGTGCACTTTAGTATTTGTCCCCATCAAAATCAAAATATATGCAGTAATATTTGAATTCTTTCTCCAGGATAAAATCCCTAGGATAATATTTGTACCACGCAAGAGATATAGAGAAAGGTTGGACAAGGAGAGAGGTTGGCCTTTGGTTTGATAATGAGGAAAATAGAAGAAAATCAGTGTTATGAGGAACAACTGATTTATCTTCTGTTTTACCCATTAAACCCCTTTATATAGGATACAAACCCTAATTTAACACATTTTCTAGCCTTTAGGCTATTTTTGGAAATCTAATGATGCGTGGAATGGAATAGGATGTGATGGAATGGAATAAAATAACCATACCATTGTTAGGATATTTTATTATAAAATAGGGGAAAGCTTTCGTTCCATTGTTTGGGAAGTGAGCAAAACGATAAGGAGATTAGTAAACAATGAGTTGGTTCCATACTATACCCTAATTTTTTTGGGTGAGCTATCGGGGACTCGGGTGGAATAAATTCCGCCAAGTTCTATTCCTTTCCATCCTATTTTAAACAATCTAAACAATGGCAACTAATGTCATTTTATTCCATGTCTTTCCATCAATCCAAACATGGCCTTATAATAAGTCTAATCCTAGCTCTGAAAAGGGGTGATGACAGGCCACTGTGTAGTTAGCACAACGGAGTCAAGATTTTGCGAAAGTAAGGTTTCCTAGAACGTAAGCTCTAGTACTAACTTGAAATTGAGAAACTGTGTATATATTGTGATCACACAAGGATTATATTTATATCAATAATTACATGGATTTGAGCCCTATTTACTTGATGTGGTACTAATAACATACATCCTATGTGTATATAGTCTAACAAATTACAAGATTGCGATTAATGAATATTGTTCCTCTGTGTTTTAACATCTTTTGAGAAAAAAAAGGTAGAGAAGTAAGAACATATGAATCTTTTGAATTTTATATTTTTAAAAACTTTTTTTTGAGTTGTATTTTTCTCTCTTTGGGGAACTAGAAACTCTCTTCCAAGCAAGTTTTTCATTTAAAAAAAAAAAAAGAAAACAGGAAAAAATTTAAACCGGGAAACTAATAGGCCTCTAGTCTCAATTAACTTTGTAATAATTTCTTGTTTGAATATGATAAGAACCTTGGGATGCACCACCCCAAAAGCTAGCTCAAAGGGTAGGAGTGTTCAAGACCTTATAAACCTCACATTAGTTGCTCATGCAACCAATGTGGACCCCAAGTCCCATACCTTGCAAATGGGTCCTAACATTCCACCACGCTTCGCAGCTCCGGCGCCCACGCGGGCTGGCTTTGCGCTAGTTCTTTTACTAGCCCCGGGCGAACACTGCAATGCCGGCATCACTACCCGCGCCACTCGATTGTAACCTAGAGACATAGTGGGAGGCTCTGATACCATTTGGTAAGAACCTTGGGATGCACCACCCCAAAAGCTAGCTCAATGGGTGGGAGTGCTCAAGACCTTATAAACCTCACATTAGTTGCCCATACAACCAATGTGGGACTCCAAGTCCCATACCTTGCAAATGGGTCCTAACAAAATATCCTGAAATGTGAAACTACTAGGAGATGCTAGTTATGAGTATGAATTTTACGAAGTTTGGAACTTTTTGTTAATGTGCTTTCATGCAAACAGCTTGGTTTCACTTAGAAGACCTGTGGGGCCATTTGGTTCAATTCAATCAACAATGAAATAAATAAATTATTGGTTTAGCATGAAAACAGTTTGAGTATTGGTTTTGTGTCTTTTATGATGACTGTTTGATAATTGGATCGCATACCATGAACTCTTTGTTTTCTTGTCCTGAGCTTATCATATTGCTTTCTAGATAGCAGATGCTATACGAGATGGAGCTGAAGGATTTATCAGGACACAGTATGGGAGTATATCCAAGATGGCGATGTTGCTTGCTCTTGTCATTCTATGCATATATTTGTTTCGCGGTACAACTCCTCAACAGGAATCTTCTGGCTTGGGAAGGTGAAGTCATTATTTATTTTTGCTTTCTTGTTCCTTTTACATGTTCTTATATGTCATGTACGTTCTGTTTCAGGTCAACTTCTGCATACATCACTGTAGCTGCATTCCTTTTAGGTGCCCTTTGTTCAGGTATTGCTGGATATGTAGGGATGTGGGTATCAGTTCGTGCCAATGTCAGAGTCTCTAGTGCTGCAAGACGTTCTGCAAGAGAGGCATTACAGGTTAAACTGTCATTAGTTCATTATTAGTTCTTGAGAAAACTATGAACCGTTCACTATTTCTATATTAACCGGAAGAAAGTTGTGCAGATAGCTACTCGTGCAGGTGGTTTATCTGCTATCGTTGTTGTTGGTATGGCTGTAATTGGTATATCAGTCCTTTATGCCACATTTTATGTTTGGTTGGGAGTGGACTCGTCAGGTTCGATGAAGGTTACTGATTGTATGTGTAGACTTCTCCCTCTAACCTACTTATTATCATAAATGGAAAAATATTTTTTTAATGTTTGAAATTTGAATAGTTATTATGGAACATTCAAGAGTGCTCGTTATGTTTCTTTGTTATCTTTCCTAGCTAGTTTTCCATTTGGTAAGTGTTTATAATTTGTAAATTTTTATTTGTGTATATTTGTAAACTAAAAAGAGGGCAAGCTTGAAGCAGTGGTAAAGTTGCTCCTTTGTGATTGAAATGTCA
Organism: Gastrolobium bilobum; assembly: GCF_033153095.1. Taxonomy (NCBI): domain Eukaryota; kingdom Viridiplantae; phylum Streptophyta; class Magnoliopsida; order Fabales; family Fabaceae; genus Gastrolobium; species Gastrolobium bilobum. The sequence continues at coordinate 61,570 of NW_026897250.1, read as the reverse complement.
TTTATTCAAATCTAAGAAACAGCCTCTTTGCAAATGTGCAAGAGTAAGGATGCATACAAAGATTTTCTTATCCCACCCTCGCTAGTCAGGGTTTAATGAGGAGTGATTTTTTTTTTTTATATTTGTAAACTAAAAATAAATTAATATCTCCGGTGGCTAACTTGGGGGAGGATTTGGTTGAGGTAAAAAATGTTTCTTAGATGTACTGAAAAAACAAAAGATTTATATCCCGTAAATATCCTTTATATCAATTTTATATCATATTGAGCTGAATAGGGAATAATTAAATTTGGACTGTAATAATTAGATGTTATCTTTTCACTTATTGAAGTATATTTATTTGCTCTTTGAATGTAACATGATTATATTTTTACCGTTACAAGTTAGGGCATTACTTGAATCTTTGGGCTATTCTTCTCTCACCTACTCTCTCTCTCTGTGTCATTTTTGTTTGATTTTAAACATTTTTGTTTTCCTCAGTGCCCCTTCTTCTAGTTGGATATGGATTTGGTGCCTCCTTTGTTGCACTGTTTGCTCAGTTGGGGGGTGGAATATTCACAAAAGCAGCTGATGTTGGAGCGGACCTTGTTGGAAAAGTAGAACAGGGAATACCTGAAGATGATCCCAGGAATCCTGCTGTTATTGCTGATCTGGTAATTGTTGTTTTATTTCTGTTTACTAGATTTTGAAGAGTCCTCACATCAAAATTGATGCTTATTTCATCTGGGTTTTCACTGGGCTATTGGATAGCTATATTTGTGGAAATGATTCTGAATAAGGTTATATCTTTATTAGTAACCCGGAAAGCATATCTGCTTACTACTGTTCATGTTTATAATACAATAATGTTTTTCATGGTGATATTTAAGGGTGGAAACGTAAAAGAGAATATATTTTACCCTCCATAAGTCAACTCTTTAAATCAGGCAATTGATGGTGTTCTCTGATTTTAAGTTCCTAAAATCTAAATATTTGCATTTATGTTTTCATGTGGAAGAGACTTACGGGATCTTCTCAAACTTTTTATGATCATTTTTGGTTTTGCTAAATTTTTTGATTAACAGAGAACAAAATATGTTATATAACTAATTTATTATAGGGGCGTGTATTGGAGATGCCTTTGTTCTATTTCTTAAATTTTAAGATCTCTAATATATAGCTTCAAGCCAAGACCGAAAGATATTAAAGACAATATTGAGTTTATGAAAATTTTATGAAAAACATAATTATCTGATTGATATAAATATACATGAAATTTTTGTAAAATTGATTGATACTTGCACAATCATAAACATCAGCCAAATGAAAAGAACTGTATGATGTTTATAATTTCTGTAACTTGTGTAAATCATTATAAGTAGGAATGTGTATATCATTCAATTGTGTATTAATCTAATACAAAGAGTTACAATATATAGAGACCCTAATGGGCTTAAGTGAGAAGCCCAGCATATTTACTAATCTATTCAAATCTAATCTAATATTTCTAACACTCCCCCTCAAGCTGGTGCATATATATCATAAGCTCCCAGCTTGTTACATATATGATCTATTCGGGGACCTCTAAGAGCCTTGGTGAAAACATCTGCAAGTTGATCACTGGAATTGACGAATGCTGTCTCGATTTCTCCTGACTGAATCTTCTCTCTAACAAAGTGACAATCAATTTCTATATGTTTGGTCCGGTCATGAAAGACTGGATTAGAGTAATGCAATGCTGCTTGATTGTCACAAATGAGCTTCATGGGTTGCGGTTCAAGAAAATGTAGTTCTTTAAGCAATTGTTTTAGCCAGATGAGCTCACAGGTTGCATTTCCCATTGCCCGATATTCTGCCTCTGCACTTGACCTTGCGACCACAGTTTGTTTCTTACTCTTCCAAGAGATCAAGTTTTCTCCAATGAGAACACAATACTCTGAGGTGGATCGTCTGTTTGAAGGAGAGCCTGCCCAGTCAGCATCTGAATAGCTAGATACTTTAGCATTCCCTTTATTTGTGTATAATAAACCTCTTTTTGGTGCTTTTTTGATATATCGAAGAATCTTGATGACTGCATCCCAATGGGAGTCACAAGGAGAGTCAAGGAATTGACTTGCCACACTAACTGCAAAAGAGATGTCTGATCTTGTCACAGTAAGATAGTTCAACTTTCCAACTAATCGGCGATAGCGTCCAGGATCTGCCAATGGCTCCCCCTGTGCGGGTAACAGCTTAATCCATAGGTGTATCAATAGGTTTACATCCCAACATACCAGTCTCATCTAGGATATCCAGTGCATACTTTCTCTGACAAATGGAAACGCCCTGCCTAGATTGTGCCACTTCGATCCCTAAGAAATATCGAAGCCTGCCGAGATCTTTGGTCTGAAACTGATTGAATAAGTACTTCTTTAACTGATCAATCCCAACTTGATCGCTGCCAGTAATAATGATGTCATCAACATAGACTAGAAGATAGATACACTGACCAGAAGAGCTATGCCTATAGAAGACAGAATGATCGACTTTACTTCTGGTTAAGCTAAAGGATTGAACAGCAGAACTAAAGCGACTAAACCAAGCTCGAGGGGACTGCTTCAGGCCATATAAAGATTTACGAAGCTTACATACCATTCTAGAATTCTCCCCCTGAGCAACAAAACCCGGAGGTTGCTCCATATAGACTTCCTCTTGCAAGTCACCATGTAAGAATGCATTCTTGATATCAAGCTGTAGAAGGGGCCATTGATGGATGGCAGCAAGTGCAAGAAATAGGCGAACAAATGCCATCTTGGCAACAGGAGAAAAAGTATCCCCATAGTCAAGACCAAATATCTGAGTGTATCCCTTGGCCACCAAATGAGCTTTGAGGCGATCAACAGTGCCATCAGGACCAACTTTGACAGTGAATACCCATCGACAACCGACTACTGACTTTCCAGGAGGAGCATGAACAAGATCCCATGTGCCATTGGAGTGAAGTGCTTGCATTTCATCAATCATCGCCTGACGCCAACCCGGATGAGATAGTGCTTCACCTGTGGTTTTAGGAATGGAAACAGACGAAATACTAGAAACAAAAGTAAAATGTGGTGAAGAAAGTCTATCATAACTCAAGAAACTATAAAGTGGATGAGGGTTGCGAGTGGATCGAATACCTTTGCGAAGGGCAATGGGAGTAATCTCTGATGGAAGATCCGGAGGTGAAGAGTCGACCGGAGGAGGCGGTGAGTCAGTAAGGGTCAAATCCGTTGGAGGCGCAGGTTGACGTCGCTGATAGGTAAGAAAAGGACGGTCCTCAGGGATGGAGGCAAGGGGTTGCTCCTCCGGAATAGAGTCACCTGCAACTGATAAAGACAGATCAAGATAAGGAACAAGAAGAACATGATCAACTTGTGTTATCTGAGACGGGATAGAATGAAAAGGTTGTTGATCAAGGAATGTGATATCAGCTGAAACAACATAACGTTTGAGATCAGGAGAGTAGCAACGATATCCCTTTTGGAAACGAGTGTATCCAAGGAAAATACACTTGAAAGCTTTGGATGTTAACTTATCTTTTCCTGGAGTAAGATCATGAACAAAGCAGGTACATCCAAACACATGTGGAGGTAGAGGATAGGAAGGTGCTCCTGGAAATAGAACACTATGTGGAACTTCATTATTAAGCACCGAAGAGGGCATGCGATTGATGAGAAAGCAAGAGGTGATTATAGCATTTGCCCAAAAACAGAGTGGAACATTCATATGAATTAGTAGGGTACGTGCAGTTTCAACCAGATGTCTATTTTTACGTTCGGCCACTCCATTTTGTTGTGGAGTGTGTGGGCAAGTGGTCTGGTGTAACGTCCCACGTTTCTCCAAAAAATTAGAAAATTCAAGGAACACATTCTTTTGCATTATCACTGCGCAAGATTTAAATAGAAGCACCAAATTGAGTATTTATTTCAGCACAATTTTTTTGATAAATTGAAAATAATTCAGAACGATTTTTCATTAAATAAACCCAAGTACAACGAGAGAAATCATCAATAAAGGTGACAAAATACTGAAAACCCAAAACAGACATTGTGCGACTCAGACCCCAAATGTTAGAATGAACAATAGAAAATGGAGCATCAGCTCTTTTATTGACTCGATTAGCAAAGGAAGAGCGAGTGTGCTTTCCTTGCTGACAAGACTGACAATTTAAAGACTTAAGACTAGATAAAAAAGGAACCATATGCTGAAGCTTGGAGAGGTTTGGATGACCCATACGACTGTGGATTAGCTCAGGAGACTCTGTGAGAGACCATGCTACTGGAGAAGGTGGTGCAATCAGATAGTAGAGACCTCGTGACTCAATGCCCGCTCCAATCGTCTTCTCTGTACCCGGATCCTGCATAGAAAAGGATTGTTTAGAGAAGTTAATGGTACATGAAAGAGAATGAATCAACTGACTAACAGAGATTAAATTAAAAGGAATGCCAGGTATATAATAAACAGAGGTCAAAGTTAAAAAGGGAGTTGGGTTGGCTTTCCCGACTCCACGAGCAGGAGCCTTAGTACCATCAGCAAGAGTAACAGAGGGTAAGTTATTAGAATAAGAAAGTGAAGTGAAAAGATCCTTATTACCACAAAGGTGATGAGTAACACCTGAGTCTATTATCCAGGGCCCAAGAGATGATTGAGAAAGGCAAGCAACATGATTACCAGTGTCTGGAGTAGGATGCTGAGAAGAAACCTTCTTGAGAAGTGCCTCATAGTTGGCACTTGAAAGAGTTACTGATCCAGTAGAAGGTGGTGTAACATCAGTCTGAGCAAACTTGGCAGTCGGTGGTTTCAAGTGAGGGTACTTCCTGTAGCAGCGTTCTTCAAAATGTGCAACGAGACCTCTGTCCGCGACCACCCTGTCCACGGCCACGTCCGCGACCGCGTCCACTGTTCCAATTAGAATCATTGGAACGAGAAAAGAATGCAGTGGAATCGGTAGCTGGCACATGTGTGGAAGCTGTTGATTTATCCTTAAGATTCAGAAGGCGCTGGAAAGTGTGTGACAGGCTAGGAGTCTCAGCACTAGTTAGAATATTCTCACGAACACTTTCTAACTCCTCGGAAAGACCAGAGAGGGTTACGACCATAAAGAAGCGCTCCACCTGCTTCTTGTATGCAGAGGCATCTGCAGCATGAGGTAACATAGCTAAGAATTCTTGCATCAAAGAACGAATCTTACCAATATAAGTTTCCATTCGAGACTCCGGAGATTTGCGCAATTCATTATCCGAGACACAATTGAATAAAGCTGCTGAATGTCATTGGTGTAAGGTTTTTAGCTTCCTCCCATACGTCATAGCAGGTTTCAAAGGAGATGAAAATGTCTATAAGTGTCGGATCAATGGACTGCCAAAGGATACTTAGGAGTTGTGCATCAATCTTTTCCCAGTCAGATGCCTGATCCTTGGGAGACTTAGTTGTGAGATGTTGACCGTATACCTGACCAGTAAACCAGATCTTAACTGAGGTAGACCAGGTCTTGTAAGTAGCTGCTCCGGTCAGTTTAATCGTTGTAATGGAGAGAGTAGTACTGGTAATGTTTTTGGACGCACTACCTAAGCCTTCCATCTCAAAAAATATAAAAAGAATGACCAGATAAAAGCAAAGAACTGCAAACTCACAAGAAATCAAGCAAAAAATAAATAATCAGAATGACCAAACGTACGAAATAGTGCTGGAAAGTGTCCAAACGTACGGAACAGTGCCGGAAAGAGACCAACAGCTATGGAATAGAATGCTTTTGTCCAATATCTTCTTAACGGACGAGACCCACGACAAACGGACAACAGATCTGGAAAGATGAGAGAAGGGCGAGTCTTTCTGTGTTGGTTTCACCGGAAAAGGCCACCGGAACAGTGCTCACGCGCCGGTGAGAGGCGGCGCGTGAGCACCACGTGCAGTAAGGGTTACCAGCGCGTGAGAGCGCGTGAGCTGGCCGTCGGTGATGGGCCTTCCACAAACACGGTCGCCGGAGGGAGGAGAGCCTGATCGTAGGTGTTCCGGTTGAAATCGTCGCCGGAAAAGTTTTCCGGGGACCGTGAACAGTAGCAAACGGCGGTTCTGACGTCAAACGGAGACTGATTTCTGACTATTTAAGGTGGAGGAGGCTGGATTCTGATTTTTCAAGGTTAAGGATAAATTTTTGGTGACTAATTAAGAGTTAGGGCTAAAAAAGGGTTGCCGGTATGATGCACGGCGAGAGAAGGGTTTTATGCGGAAGCTAGGTTTCCCAGAACACAAGCTCTGATACCATCAATAAAGAACCTTAGGATACACCACCTCAAAAGCTAGCTCAAAAGGTGGAAGTGCCCAACGCCAACACGCCCCCCTCACACAAGAGCCCATTGGGTTTGAAGAGTGGATGATGCAACAGGCCCAGCCTACCTGTGCTAAGAAGATCCACAAGAGAAAGTGGGGGGCGGTGAGGATCGAACCCGGAACACGAGGCTCTGATATCAACTTAAAAGTAGGAATGTGTATATCATTCAATTGTGTATTAATCTAATACAAAGAGTTACAATATATAGAGACCCTAACGGGCTTAAGTGAGAAGCTCAGAATATTTACTAATCTATTCAAATCTAATCAAATCATATCTAATCTAATATTTCTAACAGTTCTATTTCTTAAATTTTAAGATCTCTAATATATAGCTTCAAGCCAAGACCGAAAGATATTAAAGACAATATTGAGTTTATGAAAATTTTATGAAAAAATAATTATCTGATTGATATAAATATACATGAAATTTTTGTAAAATTGATTGATACTTGCACAATCATAAACATCAGCCAAATGAAAAGAACTGTATGATGTTTATAATTTCTGTAACTTGTGCTTTTGCTTCTTTCTGTTTATACTTTTTTGCTGGTCATGTACTTCCATTGGATTATACTGGTTTCGGTTTGATTTAAAGGTTGGTGACAATGTGGGAGATTGTGCTGCTAGAGGTGCTGATCTTTTTGAAAGCATTGCAGCTGAAATAATCAGTGCCATGATACTTGGGGGAACAATGGCACAACGCTGTAAAATTGAAGGCAAGCACATAGTTACTCTATCTTGTCTCTTTCTTGTTACTTTTTTGTTATCAGCAACTTGTATGCAAGCTGATCTAATTTGATATTTTCTCTTTTGATTCAGATCCGTCTGGCTTCATCTTGTTTCCTCTTGTTGTTCACTCATTTGATCTGGTAGTTTCATCAGTTGGAATATTTTCAATTAGGGGTACGCGTGAATCTGGAGTAATGGTTCCTATGGAAGATCCGATGACAATTCTTCAAAAAGGATATTCTGTTACAATAGTGTTAGCTGTTCTGGCATTTGGTCTGGTAATAGTTAATCTTCATTTGTGATATTTTAATTTGACTTGTCTAAGTTGTCTGGTTGTTTGGATACGGTGTTCTATTTTCTGTAATTCGTTGTCATTGAAATATGTAATTTTTGTTTATGACTGCAACAATAAAATATCTTCAAACTTTCCAATTTCTTGTTACACCATCTATTTTCTTATTATTCAAATTGGATTGCTCTGCAGTCTACCCGGTGGTTACTTTATACTGAGCAAGCACCATCAGCATGGTTCAATTTTGCTTTGTGTGGGTTGGTTGGTATTATCACAGCTTATGTTTTTGTTTGGATCACCAAGTATTATACTGACTACAAGCATGAACCTGTGCGCACATTAGCCCTTTCTAGCTCTACGGGTCATGGAACTAATATAATTGCTGGAGTCAGTTTGGGTCTGGAATCAACTGCTCTTCCTGTCCTTGTCATCAGTGTGTCAATTATCTCAGCTTTCTGGCTGGGCCAGACCTCTGGACTAGTAGATGAAACAGGAAACCCAACTGGTGGGCTGTTTGGCACTGCTGTGGCAACAATGGGAATGCTTAGCACTGCTGCCTATATTCTTACCATGGATATGTTTGGTCCAATAGCAGATAATGCGGGAGGAATTGTAGAGATGAGTCAGCAGGTAGTTCTTGCCAGAATAATTTTGTCCAGAGTGTTATTTCTGATATTTCTCATGTTACATGTACATGTAATTAACCTCTTTTTCAGCCTGAAAGTGTCCGAGAGATCACCGATGTCCTTGATGCCGTGGGGAACACAACCAAAGCCACCACCAAAGGATTTGCCATTGGTTCTGCTGCTCTTGCATCTTTCCTTTTGTTTAGTGCTTATATGGATGAGGTTTCTACATTTTCTCATGAACCTTTTAAGCAGGTGTGCAGAACTGGCTCCCACCTAATTAGGCTTAAATATGTTAATCCATATGTAATACATGTTTTCTTTCTTTCATTTTTTTTTTGGGGTGGGTGTGGGGAGGGAAGAAATGGAGTTTTTATTACAATTCTCTCTTACCCAGGATATGAATGGGGATCCTAGAGACAGAGCTTCTGTGGGAATTACAATGGAAGTCTCTCTCAATTCTAGGACTTGAAAATACTGGCCTCGCTCACTTATTTCTTAATTCCCTGCCTCTGGACTCCTCTCTCACTTTCTTTTATTCGTTTATTATCCCGCCTTTCCTACAACCAATTTGGTTTGAGGATCCAACTAATAAACTGTCTCTAACAAAAACTGACTCAAGCTCAACTGCTCAAGCCTTACTCTTCTATGTTCACCCTTATTTCACCTAACATACACCTTAGTGACTGGGGTTTACTAACATGGGACAATTGAGACCTACTGGTGGTGTTTTGCAAATGATCACCCTAATTAATGTGTGAAATGGCTGGCTTGGGCTGGATTGTGGTTCAATTCCTCAGATCGTGCTTCTACCAACATGAGTCCTTTTAAGGCTTTCTATGGCCTAATTATTATTGTTACTACTATTATGTCTAGTTAGATTTCACTGTTTCTTCTAAATTGCAACTTACAATTGAGTTGCAGGTTGATATTGCAATTCCAGAAGTTTTTGTTGGTGGGTTGTTGGGTTCCATGCTTATATTTGTCTTTAGTGCTTGGGCCTGTTCTGCTGTTGGCCGAACTGCACAAGAGGTTGTTAATGAAGTAAGAAGGCAGTTCATTGAGAGGCCTGGTATAATGGTGAGTTTAGGTTTCTGAAGTAATGTTGTGTATTTTAGTTTAGGCTTTGAGCAACTCTCCTATTTCTTTTTTCTTTTTTTCTGTTTATGCTTTCTACAGGATTACAAGGAGAAACCGGATTATGGTCGCTGTGTTGCTATCGTAGCATCTGCATCATTAAGAGAGATGATAAAACCTGGTGCTCTGGCAATCATTTCACCTGTTGTAGTTGGTGAGCTCTCTGTTGTGTTTTATTTGCGCATATTTGCACATATATTATCATTTGTGGAACCTGGGGAGAATGGAAACAGTTATGCAAGTTTTTGTGGTACCATAATCATGTCATTATATGCAACTAACATAATTGCTTGATAGGCTAGATCATATGACGTGCAAATGAATATTTTTAGAAACTAAATCAAAACACCCTTAGCTGAGGTAAATCCACTCTGTTATTCCTCTAAAAAGACTGATACCTGTATGCTACCACTACCAATGTCGTAGACTTATAATGAATGGAGAAGACTGAACTGTAAAAGATACTACAGGGTATTCGAGAGACCCTGCACTCTCCCTCACTATCCTCTACTTAATTTTTCCTTGCCTCTATCTTCTCCCTTTCTACTTTCTTATAGTCATATTCAGGTCAACTTTCACTCTGGGTTCCCCTTGAATAGTTGAATGTCATACTGAAAATAGGTTACATAAACCACTCTCCCCTTGATTGCCTCTGGTGTAATATGTTACATCTATCTTTCAATTCTCCTTGTTTCCTCTCTCTGCTCTTTCCTAATATAAACCTTACTAATAGGTTGTTTCCTAACAATACTCCCCCTAAAGCATTCACCTTGTCCTCAAGGTGAAAGGTAGGAAACTCTTATTGCAGTTTTGCAGACGATTCTCCAAAATTTTCAAAATCTGGCAGGTCCTGCCATTTAATTAGGACTTCTGTGAGACCCTCAGGTGTGATTCTGTAATCCAGTACCTTTGCAGGCTGTACCTTGAGTTCCCATTCATCAGATAGGAAAGCGAGTAATGTTTGACTCTTAGCAGGTGCAGAAACAGATTTCTTAAGCAGTGAGACATGGAAGACATGGTGCAAATGGCTGCCAGCAGGTGAGTTCAATTTGTAAGCAACCTGGCCAACCTGTTCAAGGATCTCAAATGACCCGTAAAACCTAGGACTAATCTTTTCATTAATCCACTTTGCTAATGATGGCATCTGTAAGATTGAATCTTAAGGTAGACTAAAGCTCCAGTTTGGTAGCACACATCCCTTCTATACTTGTCAGCCTGCAATTTCATCCTGTTCTATCAAGTTATGCTTGAGGGCATACAACATCTGGTCCCGTTTGGCTATTAAATGGTTAACCACTTCAATAGTAGATGGCGTTGTGGGACTCTCTAAAAGGTGTGAGGGTCCCTGCCATCTTGAATAACTTGGTCCAAAATTAGCTGAGAAAAAGCCTGTCTCTATAAGAGATTATTGTTGAGGGGTGACCTGATGGATCCCAGAAAAATACACTACTGAATTCATTAACAAGGAGGCATAGCCTCTTTTTACATACACTAATACAATATAAAATGCAGAAAATAAACCCAGAAAGCCTCAACTCCCCCTCAAACCAAATACCTAGGCTCGAGTTCCCTAGAGGTCTCCCAATTTCCTCACTAAACCAGTATTGAATTCATGCCTTCCTCACACTCCCATACTCCCCTCCTTATATCCTATTATTTGAGAATATTCTAGAATAGTTTCCATAACAAACTACCTAATTCCCTAACTTTCAGGCCCATGGCCCATCATGGTCCTTTTTCAATAATTGAGTCAGGGGCCTTGCAAGCTTCTCCTAATCCTTACAAACTTCCGATGGTACCCAGTTAGGTCCATAAAACCCTGTAAGCCCTTAACGTCCGTAGGTTGTGTCCAGCCAACCATGGCTTCTACTTTTTTGGGATTAGCCTCTACACCAGCAGCCAAAGTAAGGTGACCCAAGTATTTCAATTGTTGTTGGCCAAAGCAGCTCTTCTTGTTTACGTACAGCCTATGTTCTCTCAAAACTTGAAGTATCATGCCTAAATGCAATACATGAGTATGCTGGTCAGAACTGTAAATAAAATATCATAAAAAACAAACACTAGCACAAACCTTTTTAAAAATGGTCTCAACATATCATTCAAGGGCTTGGAATGTAGGGGATGCATTTGTCAACCTGAAAGACATTAAAAGGAATTCGTAATTCCCATCATGAATCATAATTGCAGATGTCCCCCTCATGCATCTGGATTTGGTGATATCCAAATTTGAGGTTCATTTGAAAGAAAAAGAAAAAAAACAGTGGTGCCTCCCAATTCATCTATTAATTCTTCTAGGCATACCCTCCCTAGATGGAAGGCACTATATTACTTTGAAATCCTTAAGTCACGTGAACTAGTTATGGGGAGCTCCTATATCTCTCATATATAAGCTTTTCCATTTAAATACTTTGATTTCTCAATCATGAACCTTTCTGCTCTCCCTTTAATGGTTCCACTAGTTTGTTGGATATGAGTAATCAATCACATACTCACTTTGGTATTGAAGAGTTTTATAAACTAGGCATTATTTTTAGTTGTAGCTGATTTTGAAAACTTTATTGATGTTTTATTTGTTGAATTTGGGTAAACTGTCAGTATACTAGAAAATTATTTTCATGAAGTTGTTGCATAGTTTTGTGCCTATATTAAAAACTTTCTCTTTTAATTCTGCTTTGCTATAATTTTTGGACAAACTTTATAAAGAACCGTTTCAACCCAAAAACTTAAGCTGTTGAGTGAGGCTACATTAATGGTTTTATATATCTCTAACAAACTTTAAGTAAAATGCCTGAGAAATCATCTGTCTGTTGAAAAACATTCTGAATTAACTCTGGAAGTGTTTTCTTTGGTATGATCTTAGTCTCCTATCCGTAATTTTGGTTGCTTGCATTCATTGCCGTCATCCCGTTCTCTTAGTATCTGGAAACTTCAAATATATTTTCTATATTTTTTCCCTCTCATATATGTTATTATTTCTTTTCTTCATTTTTTTTTTGGACCTGATTGGTGATCTGTTATTCTTATATTTATATATTACAAATATTTTTATGCCATGCAGAGTTTACTATATTTTTCCTTCACTCGCAGGTTTTCTGTTCCGAATTTTGGGCTACTATACAGGGCATCCCTTACTCGGGGCTAAAGTCGTGGCTGCTTTACTGATGTTTGCAACAGTGTCTGGTATTCTTATGGCACTTTTTCTGAACACAGCTGGTGGTGCCTGGGATAATGCAAAGAAGTACATAGAGACTGGAGCTCTTGGAGGCAAGGGAAGTGATGCTCACAAAGCAGCAGTAACTGGAGATACGTAAGTTACTTTTTATGCTACCTTCGTAGTACCATAATACCTTTGGCATGTCAATGGCTATTAATGTATGTGGTTCTGTGGGTCCTTTATAATGAATAGGAGTTGGAATATGGAAAATATTGAATATTATTTCACATATTTCAACTTGGATCAGAGCCTGTTCAATCCAGGGACTTGTGGGTTTTGGGCCCAACACGCTTCCAATCCTTGTATCTGGAATGTGGTAGTGTCATCAATATTTTTAATTTTTTTTGCACTTTTCAGCTCTTTATTATGGCCTGTCTGTGTTTATTATAATATACTTGTAGCATTTTTCAGTTTGTGTATGAGCAATTTTGTTTACAATGTGCCTTTGCAATGCCATGACTGCCATTGTGGCACTGCTCTGTGGCCTCGATGTATCTTCAGTCATGACAGCAGTTTCATAACCTTCATTATGCGTCCACTCAATCATTATGTTACTTCAGCTCAGGGCTATTGCACATGCTATTGACCCCTACTTGCAACCATGCCAAGTCACGTGCTAACATGTTGTCACTGTCTTTGTTATTCCGACTGGCTCCTTAATACCGTTGCCCCAGTGCTTTATATTAGCCTTGATACTATCTTTACGTTGTGGTTGCTTCGCCATCTGTTCTGGATCATGTCCTCCACAACCACCTAAACCTAACTTTACCCCATTGGATAAACAGCGTGGAAGAGCAAGAATGTTCCTAAAATTGTTATTGAGCATGAAAATTTGGCATCTGCGATTGGCTAATTGCTGATGTAGTTTTATTTTTTCCCCGGAAATGAATGGAAAATATCTTACTGCAACCATGCATCCTTTTAAGCCTTCGCCTGTTTAATTTGGTCATAATGTTGCCTTTTCTTTAATTTTCTTTGATGGGTTAATGTATGGATCTTTGTTCTGTTAGTCCATTCTTTTAACAAGTCTGTAATTTTTAACTTATTTTGCAGAGTAGGGGACCCATTCAAAGACACAGCTGGGCCTTCACTTCATGTCCTTATAAAGATGCTCTCAACAATCACGCTCGTAATGGCTCCAGTCTTCCTGTGAGAGTTGTCACTAGAGATCTATTGAGGCCTCAAAAAAGCATACTTGCGCCAATTTGACTTTGATAATTTTGCAAGAATAGGAATAGGTTTATGAATTTATGATGTACATCGATGATGAGCCTGATTTATAGTCACAATGAATTTTCTTGTCCTTGATCAGAATAAGAGATGTTAGTGGACTGAACATGTGGTGAAAATAGTATTGGAAAAGGGTATCCGATATGTTTGTTTTTAGACTAGATGATGTCCTCGTGTCCCTACGTGCTGGTCACGAGGACCTAACCTCCAATGGGGCTAAATTAAATAAAGGGATCACAAAGTACTCCAAAAATAAATAAATAAAATAAAAAATTATGGGATCACATTGCTGGACAGATTTAGCCATGTGGTAGCCCATCCTTCAATGCCCGCGTTCAATTGTTTCCTCTCCTTTTGGTGCCACCAGTATACAACTCTGAAACACGGACACGCTTTATTTTGAAAATTTTACGGACACGTGTTCGATACAGATATGCTTCGACACGCGTTTGACACGCGGTCAATATTTTGAGACACGTGGTCAACTTTCTGACACATTTTTTTGACACGCAGTCAATTTTTTCGGACATGTGATCAACGCTCGGATACGTTTTTTTTTTTAGTCTTAATTTTATTTTATTAACTAAAAATAAAAAAAAAATCATTTATAAATCAATTTTTTTCTGTTATGAAATTTGACATGAAAAATTAACAAGGTACAAAAAATTATTTTTGTTTATATTTATGTTATAAAATTTGAATATTTGATTAGTTATATGACTTATTATGGACTGTTATATCTATTAAATATAAATTATATTATATATATTAAAAATATTATTTAATATCAAAACGTGTCCTAACGTGTCGAAATATGTCATTTTTTAGAATTAACGGGTCGGCGTGTCGTGTCGTGTTATGTCCCGTGTCAGTGTCTGTGCATCATTGGTGTTATGTTCCGTGTCAGTGTCTGTACATCATTGGTATACAAACCCTCTAACCTGAAGAAAATATTAATGAAAAAAAAGTGAGATTTTAATCAATAATGAAAATATTAAGGATACAAATTCTAACATCTATAATTTGGTGTATGTGCATTGTACTTTATTATAATATGAATAGTTGATTTTTGAGATGTTTTGCCTTTTCCTAGTGCCACTAGAAGAGCCAAACACAATTTTATTTTTATAATAATTCAAATAATTAAATTATATTAATTGAAAATTAATGTGTAATTAAAAGATTAATTAGATGAAAATCTAATTTAAAATTAAGTCACTTTTTCGAATAAATGTGTAAATAATAAAAGTTTTGGGTTAAAAGTATAATTATGCAAAATAGTGAAACCCTAAAACAAATTAAGTGTGTAACACATCCCTCGTAAGCCCAACTCACTTAAAAAACTCTAGGGTTGAGTGATAAAAAGAACTAGGAGTTAAAGGCAAATCAATTTTTTCATCCCCAAGATATTTCAAAACTCAAATTTTCTTTTCTCTCTCCCAATTTACCCATCCCCTCCATGGTTCCTTGCTCTCAAGATTGTCAAGTTTTCTTCTTTCCCTCGTGTTTCCATGGAGTGTCCAACAGAGAGTGAGGGAAAGCTATTATCTTCATCTTCTCCACTTCTCCTCACCATTACAACTTCTAGAAACTAAGGAAAAATCAAAAGGGAAACCCACCATCTCCCCCTTGTGCTTGGGGTGCCACTTTGATAGAAGAAAGACGAAGAGCTTTCCTCCATTCGAAATTGGAGTCCTTATAGCTTCAAGCTTTTGGGGTGGTTAAGGTGAGGATTAAAGAACCTCTTTAGTTTTGAGGCATTTCATGACTTAGGGTTCCGTGACTTTTAGGGGTTTTTGATTAGCTTGATAATATGATGAAATTGATACTAGGTGTATGTATATTCTAGTGTAAAAGTGTTGATTGTGGTGGAAATTTGGTGGAAAACCCACACTTGGACCCATTGTTGAGTTAGGGTTTAGTTTTTGGAATTTTAAGAAAATAGGGTAAGTTTCCTAAATTGTATTCATAGGAAAAATCTATTTATTTGACATGATAATTGATGTATTGAATGCACAAGGATTGCTATTGAATGATTTATTTGCCTTTGGTAGGCTATTGTTGGTGAAATTGTTATAGTGGCTTGTAGAACAAAGGAAAAAGGGCTTGGAAAGCAATCTTCAAAGGTAAATTCTTAGATTTTGGAATTAATCCCTTTTAGTGTTCCATCACACTCATTGAGAGTATTGATTGAGTGGTTGTTTGTTAGAGCTATCATAAAGTTGCATTCGTGTAGCCTTGGTATGCAATTGATTGTGTAATATGATGTGCTCAAATGTGTGAGCTATTATATTGCGAAGTGATGGACTAGGTCCATTGATCAATAAAATAGATATAGACTTCCCTTGGGTATTTATCCTAATAGGTACAGCTCTTTGAAGTTTTATACGAACACTAGCTTTGAGGTACAACTCATTGGAGTGGTCCTAATGCACTGGGTGCACGAGTGTAGTCAATTTACTATTGTCGTTGGTTTATATGATTAGACTATGCCATATGCTCTGACCTTTCTTGTAGGAAAGTGAACTCAAGGGCGGAGTAATCCTACAAGGGTCTTGAGTTTACTGAGATTGTTATCTCACCCCGTTTGGGGATTATGTTTTAGGTACATTAGGTGAAGGAATTGAGACTTCTAAAGGAAAGAAACCTGTGCGTAGCATGGGGTTTCTCTTTCTGGCTTGGCTTGTTTTGATATCAGTAGCATGTTAGGACCATTCTTTTGGAAATGTATAATTGGATGCCATAGTTGATGAGTTATGTATGTAGTCACAATTGAATCTGTGTGAGGAGTAAAGCCAAGTGTGATATAGTCTTGATTTTTGGTTATGTTTATGTCAAGAATAATACTGTAATGAATTTGATGACTTTTTGCCAAAGATAGTTGATCATGGATAGAATGTATGTATTTTGATGTTTATTTGTTTGGATAAGTTGATGGTATTGACTATTAGGTGAATGAAGGGTATATGAGCCTTTGAAAGAGGTCTAAGACATCAAAGGAAACCCTTCAAGTCCGAACTCAGCGTGCTAGAGAGCGCTAAAACGCGCTAAGGACCATTACCCTTTGTTTGAACGAATTACGCTTAGAAACTAGGAAAAGACCCACTCGAGCGGACGACAACGCGCTTTGGGGCAGTAAGCACCCATTTGAGGGCGCTATAATGTATTACAACGTGCTAAATGTGAAGACAATACTTGTTATGCACGTTATAACATGCTAGAGAACGCTATAGCGTGCTAATTGTGTGAAAAATACTTGTTGAGCGCGTTTCTAGGTGCTACAACGTGCTAGACATAGACAAAACTAGTGCTATAGCGCGCTACAATGCGCTAATAGGTGCTAAAGCGCACTAGCATGTGCTACAGCACGCTAAAGCACGCTTTTGGGCGTTAAAGCGCGCTGTGCCAACATCCTTAACTTATCTTTTACCCTTCTAGGCTTATGTGAGCCACTTGATATAGAGTTGTAGACTCATGTAGGATAGTTAATGAACATGAAATGAATTTATTCAAAAAAGGAAAAAGTTTATTCACAGTTTTGCTATAATTATCAATTATTCCACAACCTTATAGATGATAAGAAATTACTTTAATTCTAACTACACTTAATACCATAATTAAGTTAATTCACTAGTTACACTCGAGGTGTTACAATTTTCATAATAATCACATAATAAAATAAAGGATTTTATAATTATCATGTAATATGAGAATTAAAATTTTCCTACACACCCTTCGATTTTCGTGCTGATATGGGTCCCTCACATGACTTTTTTCAATATATGAGTTTCACATACTTTTTATCTCTATGACTTAAGAATTCCTTTCTCATGTAACATGAAAATTATAAAGCCCTAAAATAAAATTATATTATTGTATGTGCACGTTTTTTTGGGGGGAAGGGAGGGGGGGGGGGGGGGGGGGGCTAAAGGGGGTAACAAAAGTAATAATAATAATTAATAAAATTGTATTTAAAAATAATATTTTATACTTTATTTAAATAACTAAATTTTTATATGATTATAAAGTATATTTACAATTCGTCCTTTTCAAATTTTCAAGTGAAAAATAATAATATCTAATAAAATACAAGAAAAATGAAGAGAACGTAACAAAAGTCCTCAACCTATACTTTTATAAAGGGATTCTCCTCTTTCTAATTTTTTTCTTTTTCAAAATTAACTATTAGTTATTGATTTAAAGATTTAAATATGAAATTTATTTATTTGAATATTTAAAAAATTATTAATATTTTTTATTTTATTGTAATAAACTTAAACATTTTAAAAAAAATTTATTATATAATTATTATTTTAAAAAAATTCTTTATAATCAAATATTTTGTAATTGCAATCCAGCGAGACCCCGGGTTCATTACAAACCATAGTTGTAAAATCTGACCCGACTCAGTCGACCCAGAACCCGGTGAATCAGTTATTGGATCAGTTCGGGTCAAGCATTGGACCAGTCATGTATCGATTCGGTCAAAATCGATGACTGGGTGACCTAGTGACCCGATCGGGTCATGCATTTAAAAAAAAACTAAAAAATCAAAATTGTATCATCTTGTCAAAAAAAATGTAGAACCCATTTTAATTTTTTTTTGTAATTTTATTTGCTAGTATACTCTTCTACAATGACATCAGATTTCAGCTTCCAATACTGAAGTAATTTGGGGAATAATAAATTAAGAGAATGTGACATATGTCATTTTTAATATAGTTGAATTTGAAAAAATATGAGTTCAGTATCATTGAGAGGTATGTTTATGAGGATTTTGAGTTGCAATTTAAATTGACATAATAATAGCATGCATTTTTATTTATTTATGCTTCATGTTTTTGAACTTATTTAATGAATTTTGTTTAATTTATTTTAGATATGGAGAATATAATTAAATTTATATGTTCATATTTATATATATCTATGGGAGTAGGTCCTCTCATGTGAAAAAGTGGTCATGTGATTATATTATTTGATCACAACCACTTGTTGATAATGAGATAAGAGAGAGAAAAATGTATAATTTTTAAATATGTGTTTGTGATCAAATAACATTATTACATGACCACTTTTTCACATGAGAGGATCCACTCCCTATATCTATATATATTTGGGTCAATAGTAACCCACTGATTTGACCAGTGATCCAATAATCCAGTACCCTGACCGATGCACGAGTTGAATTTAATAAGACTATTTTAAACAATAAGGCGACGTTTGGTTCAGGAAATTTTTTTGGAATAGAAGGGAAATGAGATAGATAGAGAAATGATTGGAAAGATAGATAAAGTGAGATAGGTAGAAAAATGTAAAAAAAAGTTGTTTGGTGGAGAAAAATTTTACTGGAAAAATTAGGTAACTTTATGAAATCAACAGTGCATTAAAAGCCAGATAATCGATTTTCTGAAAAATCTCAGCTTCAAATTGAGTTTCTAAACAGTGCGGATATCTATGTTTCTCATAAATCCAGACAAATTGGATAGATGAGTTTTTGGTTAAAAACATTGAAACAAACATGGTATTTCTTAAAACCATGCTTGAGAAAGATAGATATCCGCTGAAAAGCTCCCAACCAAACACCACATTCGAAAAATCAGGATTGAGGCATCGCATTGAGCAGCATTACACAGAAAAAAAAAATTAGTTTACCAAAAAAAAAAAAAAAAAGTACAGCTCCTTCACAATTCGAATAAAATGACGTGGCACTGATTACTTAATACATGAATCAAACACTTCCGGTTTGGGTCAGTGCGGGGTTCATGTAGAAAACAGATTTCATCGGAATTTCTTGGTGACAGTTAATCGGGAGAAAGTCGCAACCTTATCATTGTTGCTTGCTGTGCTTTCGTTTTTGTTGAAAATAGAAGAGAAAAGCTTTGATAAACAACTCTGGTCAGTTCTCACATATATTTGGACTACAAATATAAATACAATAATGTCAATCAAAAGCAGCGGTTTTTTTTTGTTTCAAATAAATTGCTCGGATTCAAAGCCAAGGCGTGGTTTCGGAGAAAACACGATTAAGGTTGCTGTATCTGTTTCTTATCGCTCTGCTCTTCTCTGCTCTGCTATATTCGAATTGTATTTTCATTTTGATTATTCTATTTCAGACCAACAAAGCTGACAAGGGTTTAGTGTCGCAGCAAAGGTCTCTCTCTCTCTCTCTCTCTCTCTCTCTCTCTCTCTTCTCTAGTTTAGTTTCGTTTCATTTCATTTGTATTTCTTGCATGTGATTGTCATGGACGACTCATTGACTAACATAACACGTGTATGTATGTATTGGTGCAGCAGGGGATCAACACCTAAACCATCTCGTAAGCAGATGAGATGATTATATATCCAATTCTTGTGTGATTCTGTACCCATGTTTGTTGCATTGAATTAACATCAATTTTTCTTTTCTTTTCTTTTCTTTGTAGAGGCACCTCGTTTAAGTTCACAAGCTGACGGGAAATTTAGGAAAAATTCTTTGGATGTTGACTTTGAGGAACGTCTAAAAGCAGTTAGAAGGTACAGCTCTAGTTATTTTCATTACTGCTCTTTCTACTTGGTTAGTTAGGGTATTATAACCTCTTTTTTTTTGCGGTAATAGACAACGATGTCTTCTTGTGACACTGGCTGACCAGTTTGCCATCAAATTGTACTCTAGCAATGAGCTAGGATTCTGATAGCCATGGGGCAGAACTTTACATGGTTTATAATTCTTTGCATTATCCACTAGGTTCTCTTTATTGTGTATACTCAACATCGTCTGTACTGTAACTGATATTCCTCGCAATCTAAACTTACCATTATGATTGATAGGCCAATAACTCAAGATTATTATTCATGTTTCCTGATATTGTTCCATGCCTTTAGTTCTCTCTCTCTTTTCATTTTTGTGTGGTTCTTGGTAGCTTAGTGAAAGTTTGGAGAGACTATGGCTTTGATTTGGAAAAGATGATAGCTATATGAAGAAATGAAGAAAAGAAGTGGAAGAAGTGTTTTGTCTGAATAATACTTTCTTGATTCATTGAGAGACCCAATGGGTCCTTTTTATATTGAGTACATCCAACTACCTCAACTACTTTAATAAATATGCAACCTCCAACTACATCAATAAATATACAACTACCAACTAAATATACAACTACCAACTACATCAATAAATACTATCTAGAATATTCTACATATTCTACACTCCCCCTCAAGTTGGGAGATATATATTGATCATTCCCAACTTGTTGATCAAATTGTCAAAGGTCGGCTTAAGTAATCCTTTGGTGAGGATATCTGCCGTCTGTTCCTTGGTAGGTATATATGTCAAGCATACACTACCGTCTTGTAACTTCTCTTTGATAAAGTGGCGATCAACTTCCACATGTTTTGTTCTGTCATGATGAACAGGATTTTGAGCAATGCTGACAGCAACCTTATTATCACAATATAATCTGATAGGTAGGGAATAAGAGATCTTCAACTCCTCCAGAAGCTTTCGTAACCAAATTCCTTCACAAATACCATGGGCTAGAGCCCGAAATTCCGCTTCTGCACTGCTTCTTGCAACAACAGTTTGTTTCTTACTTCTCCAGGTCACAAGGTTTCCCCAGACATAAGTACAATATCCTGAAGTAGATCTTCGGTCCATTGCAGAGCCAGCCCAGTCTACATCTGTATAGATTTCAATCATCCTTTTGTGCCCCTTTTTAAAGAAAATTCCTCGACAGGGGTATTTTTCAGGTATTTGAGAATTCTATATACAACACTAAGGTGTTTTTCCTTAGGAGGATGCATGAATTGGCTAACCATGCTCACAACAAAAGCAATATCAGGACGAGTGTGAGACAAATAGATTAATTTCCCCACTAGTCTTTGGTATTGCTCCCTATCAACATCTTCCCCGTCCTCAACTCCCATCTTGATATTAGCTTCAATTGGAGTCTCTGCCGGCTTGCACCCAAGCATACCTGTTTCTTGCAACAGGTCTAGAATGTATTTTTTCTGAGTTAAAGAAATTCCTTCCTTACTCCGAGCAATTTCCATGCCAAGGAAATATTTGAGAGATCCAAGATCTTTTAGTTCAAACTGGTCAGCTAAACATTTTTTTAAAGATGTTATCTCCTCGCTATCATTACCAATGACAATTATGTCATCAACATAAACGATCAGAATTGCAATTCTTCCTTTGTCGGCGTGTTTAAAAAATAAAGTGTGATCAGTCTGAGCTTGGGTGAACCCTCTTCTCTTAACAGCTTGAGTAAATTTCCCAAACCATTCTCTGGGAGATTGTTTAAGTCCATAGAGAGACTTCTGCAACTTGCACACAGAACCATCCCCGTTTTCAAAACCAGGAGGTGGATCCATGTAAACTTCCTCATGTACATCACCATTCAAGAAGGCATTCTTAACATCTAACTGTTGTAATGGCCAATCAAGGTTGGCGGCAAGAGATAGCAGAACGCGGATACTGTTAAGTTTGGCAACAGGAGCAAATGTCTCCTGATAATCTATCCCATGAGTCTGAGTAAATCCCTTAGCAACTAATTTGGCCTTATACCTATTGATGCTATTGTCTGCATTGAATTTTATTGTGAACACCCACTTGCAACCAACAATTTTCTTTCCTTTAGGTAATGTCACAAACTCCCATGTTCCATTTTTTGTAAGTGCATCCATTTCTTCTAATACAGCATTCCTCCATTTTGGGTCATCAAGTGTTTCTTGGATATTTTTGGGTATCCTGGTACTATCTAACATAGTGTTGAAAGCACGAAAACCTGAAGACAATTTTTCATATGAGATATAATGGGAAATAGGATGAGCAGTGCAAGATCTAGTACCTTTCCGAAGAGCAATAGGCATATCAATGTTGGCTGTTCTAGTACATTCAAGTGGGTTGCTGGAACAAGGACTCGAGTCAGGATCCTGGCAGTCTAGAGTATCTTCATCTTTTTTGCGCCTGCTGTAAATTTTTTCCCATTTACCAGGAGGATCACAAGGAAGATCATTAGATTCAGGTATAGTTGTTCCCCCTGTTTCCTTCCCAATAACTCCCCCTGTTTCCAAAGGCCAAGGTAAGACAGCAGCATCATTTGGTTTCCCAGGCTTATCTTCATCCATACCAATACCAATAGACTCCCCCTGAAGAGAAGCCGGGAAAAAAAAGGATTGTGTCTCATAAAAGGAATGGGTTCACGTACAACTGATTTCTGGACTTGCTTCCTCAATTAGATATCTAATTGATTCCACAATATATTCTAAAGATTTTCTAAGACATTACAAAGTATATTATGAAGATATGCTAAGATATTCTAACAGGTTCTAAAAGCATGATTTCTTTACTAGTATTTCAAGTCCAAGTTTTTATATATTTCTCAATTTTGTTTTATAAGTTGATTTTATGATCCTTTTACCACAAAATATGTTTTGATTTTGCCTCACTGTAGATTAATTGGAAATAAATTGTTCTTTTTGCACACTACTCAGGTCAGCACTTCAGCAAAAGAAGGAAGAGAAGGAAAAAGAATTTGGAGCAATTGACTATGATGCACCAATTTCTTCAGACAAGAAGACAATTGACTTTGGAACCAAGGTGCAAATGTTTTTTTTTCTAGCACATGAATTCTTGATTTATATAAAAACTGGTATTGATGTAACCATCAGTCCATCATGATACAGATTGGAGTAGGTGTAGCTGTTATTGTCTTCGGTCTGGTTTTTACTTTCGGAGATTTTCTTCCATCAGGAAGGTATGCATGCACATTTATACCAAACTATATACCTGAAGTACAGCCGCAGCCCTAATACCTTCACGTAATTGTTCATTTTCGTTTAATTTGTGTGGGTTTGGTTTGTCAATTGCTAGTTGAGGCAATGATAGAATCTTTCCTTGTTGAAGTATCCAGCTCCAACATTCTAGGATATTTGAGAGTAGGAATTCACGTAGAAAACGGCCTGTTATTTCTTTATTTTATTTTTTTCTTTAATGCAGTTCGAAAATTATTTACTACAATATGCTGGTCTTTTTATATGTTAAGAAGTCATTTGGCTCAACCTAACTTCTCAATGTGATTTTGTATATATATATATATATGGGCATGCCAGGATCTGTTGACACCAGTGTCAAACTTTGAAATTTGATACAAAGTCCTAACCATTGATTTCCGCCAATTAACGGTTATCATTTATTGGAATCAAACTTATTAATTAATTATTAATTCTCAATAAATGATAACCATTGATTGACGAAAATTAACGGTTAGGATTTGGTGTCAAATTTCAAAATTTGACACCGGTGTCAAAGGATCTTATCTTATGTGTGTATATATATATATCAAGAAGTAAGTAAAACCTAAACTGACTTCTCAACCCTGAAATGCAAAAAAATAAATATGTAAAAGTGGGAAGTAAGCTTGAGTTTTGTCAACTTCCCACCTAAAGAAGTGTGTTGTTCTATCATACTGATCATGTGTCCTAGAACAAATGCACATTGCTTGGTTATAAGGTTGGCTTGATGATAGAGAAGATAAAGGAGCTTCTCTTTCTTCCTTGATCCATGTCTCATCACTTCCTCACCAAACCAATAAAACTTTATCCTAGTACAAATTGATCTAATACCCACAATCTCGTATTCCCCTTTAATACATACCCTCTCTCACTGACTAATCACCTCTCATCCCCAAATCTCCCTCTTTTCAATATCTGTGATGTTTGTAATTTTATTGTTCCAGGTGTTAGGGAGAAAAACAGTGAGAATTTACCTTGAGTTGTGCTAATGCTAACTTCCTGCCTAGATAAGTGTGCTGTTCTATCATACTGTTCATGTGTCTTAGAACAAATGCACACTGCTTAAGGATAAGGTGGGCTTGACTGTGGAGAAAAATAAAGGAGTTTAGTGGGAAGTCGGCTTAAGTTATACCAACTTCCTGCTGAAAAAAGTTTCCTTTTGTATCATGCTGATCATGTGTCTCAAAATAAATGCAAATTGCGTAGGGATAATGTGTACTTGATGGTGGAGAAGATAAAGGAGCTTCTAATACCCACAACTAATTATAAAAACATTATCCTTGTGCAAATTGATCTAATACCCACAACTCATGTTCCCCTCCAATGCATCCCCTCTACCCCTTCCCAATCGCTTCTTATCCCCAAATCTCCCTCTTTTCTATCTATGGTGTTTGTTAATTTTGTCGTTCCTAGTGCTTGGGGAAAAGGAAAAGAAGGACTGGTTGTGGCTAGTGTGCTCTGAATTGTGTCTGTTGAGATATATAGTCCCACATTGGTTGTATGAGCAACTAATGTGGAGTTTATAAGGCCTTCGTCATGCCAATACCACTGTCAATGATAGACAGTGTGTTGTTTGTCTTGTCCGGTACAATGTGAATGAAGAGCTCTGGCTGAGCATCGAGCTTGCTCTTGTCTGTCAGGCTCTCAAATCGGATCTTGTCCAAAGCATCAGAGGCATTGCTAATGAGCTCACGAAGAAAAATCTCCTTGTTGCTGTAGAAAGTGTTGATGATGAGACTGAGGAGCTGGTTGATCTCAGCCTGAAAAGCGAACGTCTCAGTCTCCATTTCCGATCTACCTTCTTCAAGTTAGTTAGGGTTTCGGAAGAGAGGGAGAGTTTCAGAGAAGAAGTGAAACACGAGAAATGAGGATGAGGAAGAGAAGAAGGAAGAGGAGGGTAAGGTTGAGGAGGTGGATGAAGATAAGGAGAAGGAGGAGAAGAAAAAGAAAAAGATTAAGGAAGTGTCTCATGAGTGGTCGTTGGTGAACAAGCAAAAGCCTATTTGGATGAGGAAGCCTGAAGAGATAACAAAAGAAGAATATTCTGCTTTCTATAAGAGTCTTACCAATGATTGGGAAGAGCATTTGTCTGTTAAGCACTTTTCTGTGGAGGGTCAGCTGGAGTTTAAGACTATCCTCTTTGTACCCAAGAGGGCACCTTTTGATCTCTTTGACACAAGGAAGAAGCCTAACAACATCAAATTGTATGTCCGTCGTGTCTTTATCATGGACAATTGTGAGGAGTTGATGCCTGAATATCTTAGCTTTGTGAAGGGTATTGTGGATTCTGAGGATCTTCCACTCAACATTTCTAGAGAAATGCTGCAGCAGAACAAGATCCTGAAGGTCATCCGGAAGAACTTGGTCAAGAAATGTGTTGAGCTTTTTTTTGAAATTGCTGAGAACAAAGAGGATTATAATAAGTTCTATGAGGCCTCTAAGAACCTGAAACTAGGTATTCACGAGGATTCTCAGAACAAGACAGAGCTAGCTGAGTTGCTCAGGTACCACTCCACTAAGAGTGGTGATGAGATGACTAGCCTCAAGGACTATGTTACCAGGATGAAGGAAGGACAGAGTGACATCTACTACATTACTGGTGAAAGCAAGAAAGCCATTGAGAATTTCCCCTTCCTGGAGAAGCTTAAGAAGAAGGGGTATGAGGTGCTCTTTATGGTTGATGCTATTGATGAGTATGCCATTGGTCAGCTTAAGTTGTTGGGTTGAATTCGTTCTTTACATGGTATGAGAGCCTCATGTCCCGGGTTCAAACCTCGTCGTCCCCCATTTTCTCTTGTGGAATTTCTTAGCACAGGTAGGCTGGGCCTGTTGCATCATCCACTCTTCAAGCCCAATGGGCTCTCGTGTGAGGGGGGGTGTTGAGATATATAGTCTCACATTGGTTGTATGAGCAACTAATGTGGAGTTTATAACGCCTTGGGCACTCCCACCCTTTGAGCTAGCTTTTAGGGTGGTGTATCCCAAGGTTCTTTACAGTGTCTATTACCTCCTTAATGTGGATGTTTGAAGCTCAAATTCTAGGGGTTTACTCCGGGGATTCTGGGCAAAGTTATTGAGGGGCTGGTGCTTCCATCTCCATGGGTCTGTTACTCTGCAAACAGTAGGAACAACATGGCCCTTTATAATTATATGGTGCAAGAAAAGCTTGAAGCCAATCACTTTCTCACTCTACAATGCTAAAAATGGTGTCACCCGAACCTCAACTGATCTCAACATCAAGTCATCTGTGACAGCCTGTGCCCAATCTTATGCAGAAGCTTCTCAAAGTGCTGACAGACTGGTTTTCAATCACAGATGGTGTTGAAACGGGGAGGACTCGTAAACTTATATTATTATAATATTGAGAAGTTGGTTTCTCTAGAACTGACTTCTCAACTATTTTTTTATTTTTTATTTTGAAGCTTGACATTGAGAAGGCGTTTTGAGTTAAACTTGCTTCTCAAGTGTATTAACAACAAACTTGGGTAAATAATCCTTCAAATTGGGTAAAAGAAATTAGCATTAGTAATATAAATAGCCTTGTTTATGTTATTAACTGATGGAACTGAGATCTAAATTGATGAAACTGAGAAATATATTACAGTAGTATAAATGGAGGCTAGCTCCTTACAAGAGTTCTGAAAAAGAAAAAAGAACTAAAGGAAGACAAGAACGAAACCAGAGGTCAGCCTATTCAGAGCCTTTATTCCCGTAACCTAGAAGAAAATCAATACATGCATAACTAACTCCCATTCCCCTATTTCTATATATTCTAGCATCTTCCCAAACCGTAACTGCCCCTCTTTTTCCTCTCCTATTCCCTCATTACACGTTTCCCTTCCCATAACCAACTCATTCCCTTTCTACTTACTTAATTGGGCCCATCCGACTCAGCCCTACCACTCTTCTTTCTACCATAAGTATATTTCAGGGGCTCACCATTAACCAAACCAAGTTTCTTTCTCCTTTGGTTGGGCTTGGGTGGCTTTGATTCTCAAATTCTTTTGTTTGAAGAGCCTTTCTCACTGTTTAAAATTAACAATACATTTGAAAAAGATTGCACATCATTGTCAACATCTAAGTTGTTCATAAGCTTATAAAACTTGCTATTGCAAATATAACTAGGAAAAGCCTTTCACTGAAAGGACATACTTACTTCTATTCGATTATCCATCAGACTGATATATATATATATATATATAATTCGAGATATTAAACTTCACGAATTGTAAATCATGTTATGCTCAGTGCAGCTAGTGATTATGAATGTTTTTCGTATCTTTCTCCATCTTGTTTATTTAATTGCTCTTTAATTTTGAGTACAGTTTGAATTGAGATATCTTTCTGAACCCAAAATATAAAAATGGGGTATCTTTCAGTGTTAGTCCGAACGAAGACAGTGCTGTGGTCAATAGTAAGTTGTCAGAGGAGGATAAAGCTACTCTTCAGGTATGATTTCCACCCAATTATTGTTTTTACTCTGGCAATCAGTCAGGCAGTAATGTTCTTCCTAAGTTCTTCTGTCTTGTTTCCTTTCCATATGAAGCAAAAGTTCATTGAATTAAGATTGTTTCTTTTCATGCACCGGTGGAAAGCTGGGATGTCTCAGTAGATAACAATTTGGTCCTTTATTTGGTCGTGTCTTTAGTCTTCAACATTATTCATATGTAGGAAGAGATCAGGCAAGATAAGAAATAAATATAGATAGTTATAAATTGCGTGCACATGTATAACAAACCATGGAGTTAAAATTTATTTAGTTGATTTTCCAATCAACGGTTATAACTCTTCACATTTCCCTCTAAAATGCACTCCTTGGTCCTCATTTTAAAGGAGCTAAATCCTTATTATAAATGGGTGTGTTAGATCAGTATTTTGTATCACAGTTATTCATAGTCGCGTTAGTGAAATATATTTTAATGTGTTCCCTGTTCCCTCTCTATCTTTTTTACCTTTCCCATCTAAAATAATCCTTAAAATTTCAACACTATACATTCTGACGAAAATACAGAATCATTTATAAAATGTATACTTCCTGATATATGGCAGAGTAGGCTTAAGGAATTTGAAGCGACATTAAGTAACTCCCCAAGAGATCCAACTGCTCTTGAAGTAAGTAGCGGATGCAAGTTTTGTTCTGCTATGCTAATTTCTGTGTTTCTAGATACATTTGAAAGATTTTCAGGGAGCTGCAGTAACTTCGGCAGAACTAGGGGAATATGCAAGAGCTGCTTCTCTACTTGATGATTTGACAGAGGTTAATGTTGTTTTGATCATGGATATCTTGTCGAACTTGCCTATTATATGTGTTGGAATGTATCTCCGGTTTACGGAAACTACCTCCTATTTAGGAGCTATATATTTACTGTTAATAATTTGGATTTGATTTGTATACTTTCTGATTTATTTCCTAGACTTCTAGTTTCATGTAATAAGGCGAGCCTCGGAACAATAGTAAGATTGCTCCTTTGTGACCAAAAGGTCACGGGATCGAGTTTGGAAAATAGTCTTTTTGTAAAAATGCATGGATTTGCCTTTTTGCTAGTTTCATGTAATTAGAGTTTCCTAGTTTCATTGTGATCATGTTATATATATACACACACACTGACGATTTCCTCAAGCAATTCTGATTTCTGACACAAAAATCCTCTCTTTCAAGAATATGTTGCATATACCATGCTGTTTGAACTTTGAAAATTGATGAACTGATTTTTGTTCCCTTTTTCTTGTTCCAAGGAAAAACCAAATGATGCTGATGTTTTTCGTTTACTTGGAGAAGTTAAGTATGAACTCAAAGATTATGAAGGGAGTGTTGCTGCATATAAAACTTCAGCAATGGTCAGTCTTTTCAACATTTTTAAACAGTTTTCATGTGTGAATGTCTTGAACAACTATCAAAACTAAATGCTTACAGCTTAGTTCTAGTAAGGATACCAAGGATCTAGTCCATTCAGGAAATTATTAATTTAGGTTGGGACTTGGGATACATTATAATCTAATTTATTTGCCAACACCAATTGGTTTGGGATGCAATGTTGATGTTGGTAAACTATATTTAGTTCTTTACCTGCCATAATATGCAAATATGTAAACAATCTATTTGCAAATATGTAAGGGTAAGACTGTGTACAACGACTGCCCTCATCCCTACCCTAACTAGTTGGGGTTTGATGGGAAGTGGTTTTTTTATTTTTACCTGCCATAACATGTACCTAATTTTTTTTTCTTTTTTATGATTGTAATCTATCTATTGTGTCCACCTATTTGTTGCGCCACTAAGTATGAGTACATCCACGCCCACTTGAACCATAATTTGATATTTTAGGACAGAAGAGGCTATATAGCAAATTATGAGCGATTAATTATAGCAGGCTTAGTAATTCCATCTTGCATTATTTTAGCTCTCAAGACAATGGAAATATTTTATCAAGCTCACTAATATCTATCTGATATTAGAGGCATGTGGTGGAATTACAACCGAAACAGGATTTGAAATAGAAAAGAGAACAACGAAATGAACTATGGCAATTAGAGAGGCCCAGTCTCTCCCCCGCACCTTTCTCACCTATTCCTTGCCGATCTCTTTCTTTTCTCTTGCCCCTTTGTATAACAAATTCCTCGTAAAAATAGAATCATTTACGATCAAATCACCATAATTTCAGAATCAGTCACCTATATTGATTAATATTGAATTACCCTAATTAATTGGATCGATCACCATAATATTATAATCAATCTGTTACGATCTAATTGCAAAGTATGGGACTTGAGTCCCACATTGGTTATATGGGTGACTCATGCGGGGTTTATATGGACTTTGAGCTCTCTTACCTCATGAGCTAGCTTTTAGGGTGAGGTTCTCCCAAGGTTCGTATCAATTGGTATCAGAGCCTTCAACTATGTCTCCCAGTTGCAATCGAGTGGTGCGGGTGGTGACGCTGGAATTGTAGTGTTCGTCCAGGGCTAGAAAAGACTAGCGCAAAGCCAGCCCGCATGGGTGCAGGGGCTGCAGAGCTTAAGGGAATGTCACGATCTAATTGCAAGATATGGGACTTGAGTCCCACATTGGTTATATGGGTGACTAATGTGGGGCTTATATGGACTTTGGACTCTTCTACCTTATGAACTAGCTTTTGGAGTGAGGTTCTCCCAAGGTTCGTATCACAATCACCTATAATGATTAATACTGATTACCCATAATTGATTGGAACAATCACAATCAATCACCACAATTTCATAATGAATGACCTATAATGATAAATACCGAATTACCCATAATTAATTGGATTTCATGTGGCCCTTTTTAGAGTAAGCTTTAATAATTGGGGATCTAACAGTAAATATTTGGTTGATCCCTGACAGGTGTCTGAAGATATCAAATTTGAAGTTCTGCGTGGCCTTACCAATTCATTACTTGCTGCCAAAAAGCCAGATGAGGTTTGTTGTCATGATAATGGATTCTTAGGATGAATATGCTGCACAAGTTAAATCTATTGATTTGCTTGATGACGGTCACATTTGTACTTGTTCATCTACAATTAGTTATCCCTTTTAATGCTGTAGTAAAGGATGGTTACTCTCTGTTTGGAGGATAACTAATTTTATAATTGAAAATTTCTGGAATACGGGATGAAAACATAGGTTGATTGCTTTCACATAAGCTTTGTGTTCCTCATTCTTTAGATCAATGACTTGACTGTACATAAAAGTTAATTTGTGTAATACATTGGAAAGTTATGTATATTGTCCTTATTTGTAAATAACCATTGATTATGCTTTTAAAAAATATACTAGAATTCCTTTTATATGACAGATTGCCAGTTGAGATTTTCAGTTTTTTTTTCTCAAGATGAAAGGTTTTGTTTGCTTTTGTCAAGAGTAGAGAATAATTTTTTTTTCCTAGGTGGAACGCCCCCACCAAAAGAAAACAACAAATAATAAAAGCGTAATTGGTTGCTTATCTCATCTTAGTCTTCATGTATGCTCCAATTTCATGATACGGCCATTCTGGTTCAAAAGTCTATATTGTATAGGAATGTGGGGGTAATCTATTGGAGACCCTATGGTTCTGGTGGATGATGAATTAATTAAAATTTTATTTTTTCCTTCTTTCTTCAACAGGCTGTTCAATTACTTTTGGCCTGTCGAGAGCGTCTAAGTTCAGAAAACTTCAGCAAAAAATCTGATAGCAGCCCAACAGACTCACAGAAGCTGGATCCAGTCCAAGTAAATTCTTACTTGTAAAATAATGGATAATATATTATGTTCTTTGGCAAGGTCTTAGAATACAATATCAACATCAACAACACCTTTATCCCAAACTAATTGGGGGTGGTAGTAGATGAACCCTAATGAAAGGTACGAATGGATAAAACTAAAAATAAATAAAATAATAATAATAATATATAAATATAAAAGTAAAAATAAAAGGGGTGTAAAAAAAATAAAATAAAATAAAAGAAGAAGAAGAAGATGGTGGGGATGGGGAAAAGAAGTAAAGTAAAAGAAGAAGGGGGGGATGAAGAAGAAAATGACTAAAAAAGGACCATCTGGAACATAGGAATAACAACGGGTCTAACCTTCCACCATGTTAATAGCTTTTCTCTATTCCGTCCTAAGGCATACCATCCGCCAATCTATATCCCACTCCATTAAGTTTTGTTTTACTACCTTCCCCCAAGTAAGTTTCGGTCTACCTCTACCTTTCTTTGTGTCGGGCTCTTGGTAACAAACTTTTGTTCTTACAAGAGCGTCCAGGGGCCTTCTCATTACGTGCTCAAACCGCCTCAATCTATGTTCTCTCACCTTTTCAGCCACTGGTAGTACTCCTACCTTACGTCAAATATCTTTATTTCTTATCTTATCCATCCTCGTATAACCACACATCCACCTTAACATTCTCATCTCTGCTACTCCCATTTTATGTTCATGTTGCATATGTGCTGGCCAACATTCAGCGCCATATAACATTGCAGGCCTTACTAGTGTTTCATAGAATTTTCCTTTTAATTTAAGGGGAATTTTGCGGTCACACAAAATCCAGAAGTACTACGTCATTTCATCCACCCGGTCTGATTCTATGATTTACATCCTCATCAATCTCTCCGCCTTTTTGCAGAATGGATCCCAGGTATCTAAAAGCATCTTTCTTGGGTATCTCTTGACCAAGTAATGTACAGGATCTTGGTCTACATCTCTTACCAGAGAAAACTTACACTTCATATACTCAGTCTTGCTCCGACTTAACGTGAATCCTTTATTCCAACGTGCTTCTCCACAATTCAAGTTTTCTATTAACACCATCTTTGGTCTCATCAATAAGCATAATATCATTTGCAAAAAGCATACACCATGGCACTTCCTCTTAGATATCTTTTGTTAGTTCATACATAACTAAGGTAAAGAGATAAGGACTTAGAGTCGAATCTTGGTGTACACCTTCCGTGATAGGAAAATAACTTGATGTTCCATTACATACTTTCACACGTGTAGTAGCTCCATCATACATATTCATGATTGCCTTTGCATACTTTGATGGTACTTTTTTCTTCTCAAGAACCCACCATAAAACTTTTCTTGGGACCCTGTCGTATGCTTTCTCAATATCTATGAATACCATATGTAAGTCCTTCTTTTTTTCTCGATATCTTTCCATTAATTTTCGCATCAAGAAAATGGCTTCCATGGTACATCTTCTTGTCATAAATCCAAATTGATTTACTGAAACCTTGGTCTCTCTCCTCAAGCAATGTTCAATAACTCTCTCACACAACTTATAGTATGGCTCATTAGCTTAATGCCTCTATAGTTAGAATAATTCTGAATATCTCCCTTGTTTTTGTAAATAGGCACGAGTATATTTTTCCTCCATGCATCAGGCATCTTATTTGTCTGAAGAATCTTATTGAAAAGATTGGACAACTATTTTATTGCCACATCTCCCATGACTTTCCACACTTCAATAGGAGCACTAGATTTGAAGATCAATGAATTGGAAAGTGTCATGAACTAACTATCCCAAAAGTTTAAACCATTAAGTGAAGACACATTAAAAAAAGGGAAAAAGGACAAACTCCAGTGCTTAAGGCTCCCTGATAAGTGAAGATACAACTGAAAAGATTTATATCACAAATAGAGCTATGCGGCTCCTTGACATTAGCACAATGTGACCATAATTTTAACATGACAGGATACTTTTAACATAATGACTTCCAACTTTCTTGGTGTTAAATTTTCGTTTTTATTTTTTTGGCTGGAACTTGTATTTATTATTAAAATTATCAGTTAGTTCTTGTAAAGAACCAATTCAACCCAACAGCTTAAGCTTTTCCACCAGTTTAAGGTTTTGGGTTGAAATGGTTCCTTACATGGAATCAGAGCTTCAGTGACCATAAGGTCACGAGTTCGATCCTCACCGCCTCCCACTTGTGGAATTAAATAAGCATAAGATAAACCAAAAATTGGGCCTATGCAATAATCCATGCTTCAAGCTTAAAGGGCTCTTGCGTGAGGAGGTGTGTTAGAGAATAATATAAACCATTAAAAAGACCCTCACCCAACACCTTAAGGTTTTGGGTTGAAATGGTTCTTTACAGCTCTTAATCTTCTATCCTATGCCTCTGTTATTGGATCAAATACCATAATTTTCATGGGTTAAAAACATGTTTGAGTGATGAGAAAGTGACATTATAAAACCCAACAAGGATGTTAGAGCTATAAAATCATTCATGGAATCTTTATCCAATAACTTAAGCTTTTTTAAAATTGGCTCACGACGTGAAATCAAATCCTCTATTACCAAGTGGCATAGAGTTTGACTCTTTCCATCGCTATTCTTTTAATAAAAAATTAAATTTCGGCACAAGGTAGGTGGATTTTAAGCATTATCCACACTTAAAACCCAAATAGCTCTTGCTTAAAGGACATGTTAGAGCTATAAAATCATTCAAGAGCCTTTAACCAACAACTTAAGCTTTTGGAAAAGTTAGTTATAGACAAAGGAAATCTTTTAATGAACTTATTGTTGTAAAACTCAAAATGCTTTGTCATAGAATACAAGATGAATGACTTTTCTTGTATGCTAATATACTTTATATAGCCAAAGGGACCAACATAGTGATTTTTTTTTTTAAAAAAATTGGCTCACATGATGGTATCAATTCGTCTATTACCAAGTGGCATAGAGTACAACTCTTCCCGTCACTGTTCTTTTAATAAAAAATTGAATTTCGGCACAATTGGATTTGTGCATTATCCTCACTTAAAACCCAAATAGCTTTTGCATGAGGGATATGTTAGAGCTATAAAATCATTCAAAAGCCTTTAACGAACAACTTAAGCTTTTGGAAAAGTTGGTTAAAGACAAAGGAAAAATCTTTTAATGAACTTATTGTTGTAAAACACAAAATGCTTTGTCCAGAATACAAGATGATGACTTTTCATGTATGTTAATATACTTTATATAGCCAAAGGGATCAACTTGGTTGTTAAAATTATAGCGTTAGGAAAGAAGAAAAAGATAGAGAAAGATGACTACCAATGGTAAACTTCAAATATAATTGATAAACGTAATGTGATACAATACCATAACTTAGTACTACTTTTTGTACTAATACTGTGATCAAGTACTAATATGAACCCAAGCCCACAAACATTAAAACTAATGAACTAATATCTTCTAACATTCCCCTCAAGTTTAAGCTAAGACAAAAATCAAAGAACACCAACAATATTGATCAACTCAGCCAATCTCAACAAAGAACTAAGGAAACTAGTACTCCCCAGAATAACAAAACCTTGCTACGTGCTTGGCAGATAGCTACTTGCTTCTTCTCAACAGATGACTAGCAAATGAAACAGTTCCTAGAGTCTTTAACCTTTCTTCTCAATGGCCCCCTCGACCTACAAACTAGTCTCCAAAACACTTAAGTCTCGTATCATACGGCTCGGTAATCACATCCAACCAGGTCTCTGAAACACCAAGTTGGGTTTATGATACCACCCATTAACACAAATGGGGTCCTTTACTAGCATCCAAAGTCTTCAATTCACAAATTCTTGAAAGCAAAAGAAAAAAATCATTTACAAAATCCTCAAATAACACAAAGCACATAAAATTACCCCAAAGTGTCAAACAGAACCAGAGGCAGACTATCAACCAATCAAGCCAAACATAGGAAGAACAACAAACAATCAAAACTCTATTGCTACTGACCAAATGCTGCCACTGACCAAATGCTGCCACAGTACCAGACACCGTTGAAGGGAACTCCAAGTCTCACTGTTCCTGTAGCAGCTAAACGTGGCACCACCAGCCACCCAAATGTGGTTGGCAATTCTGAACTTGTTCTACCTCAAATAGCATGATCCCATATCAGGAAGCCATCATGAGGTCAATATCAGAAACTAGAAGATTTGCACCCAAAACAAATAGCTTGTTGTTCTCACCCTGCACAAGCGAGAAAGTGTGTGCAGCAGCTACACCCAAAACAACCCAGCCTCACTGTCGACTGCCACGTCACTCACAACCCCACCCCCTCCCCCGGCCCCGTTTTGAATGTGAGTGGGTTGCCTAAAAACTGAAAATGGCAGCAAATACAAAAGCCGCTCAGATTCAGTAATTGTGACCCTAGGTCATGATGACCTTTTTCCAAAAAACGATTCTGACTGTTAGAATAGTTGTAAAAATAGTTCAGTATATATATAGTCCCACATCGTATGAGCTCAACCTATTAGGTCTTTTAGTCTCTTTAAATAGAGAGCTATTGTACATTGTAATACACTATGATTATTCAATATACAATTATTCTTTAATCTCAAGTTGGTATCAGAGCTTTTTCGCTCTGGGGATCTGCTTCCGCTAAAACCCTAAGCCCACTGCTTAGGTGTTCTCTTCTACTTTGCCGTGCATTCTTCCGGCGAGTTTTACTCTAAGCCGTGTGTCTCTCCGGCTTGTTTCTTCAACTGTTAGAACCACTTCCCGTCGCCAACAACCGCCGCTCGTCACTGTTCAGGCCACCGGAGCACTGTTCCGGCGAGTTTTTAGCCCAGACTACCTGCGATCAGGACCGTCTCATCCCGGCGACCAGTTCAGTGGTGGTCCGACCACCGTCGCGTCAGCTACGCGCCTCCACGCGCCGTTCTTCTCCTCTGCGCGTGGTGCTCACGCGCCACCTTCAACCGGCGCGTGTGCACTGTTCCGGTGGATTTTTCCGGCCGTTCTTGGACAGAACTTCTCGCCTTCTTCTCCTCTTTCCGGATCTGTGCTTGGTTCTTTGTGGGTCTCACTTTAGACGCGTGGTTCTCCTTGATTGGATATCGTTTGCCTTCGTTTACGGCTTTTATATTCTGTCTTTAAATGGCAGCAGCGTCCACTGATCTCTCGGAGGTTAACTCTCCTTGTCCTCCTGTCAAAACTTCCTCAGGAATCATCTCTACTAATATTGGGCCCATTACATCTTCCAAACTAAAGGATTCTACCTCTCTTGCTGCGAATATAGCTCAGTCAGACAATGCATCATTTGGTTCAGTTTCTCTCTCACTTGCGGACTATGCTGCACTCCAAACTCTTCTCAAGAAGGCTTCTCCTCAGTCTCAACCATATACTGGTAATCCCGTTGCTTGTGTTTCTCATTCTACATCACTTGACACTTGGATATTTGACTCAGGTGCTACCAATCATCTCTGTGGTAATAAAGAACTCTTTACATCTCTTACTTATTCTGATCATTTACCTTCTTTTATCCTTGCGGATGGAACCAAAGCCCCAGTTCGTGGGATTGGACAAGCTCGTCCGACCTCTACCTTGGCCTTGACATCTGTTTATTACATTCCTGGCATCCCTTATAACTTAATTTCTATTAGTAAGTTGATCCACTCCCTCACTTGCACCATTACTTTCTCTAACCATTCTGTTTCTGTGCAGGATCCGGGTACGGGGAAAATGATTGGAGTGGGTCGTGAGTCACGGGGGCTTTACTATCTGGATGTGCCTCGTCCTTCAGTGGCACTCTCTCTCACAGAATCTCCACAACTTATCCACAGTCGCCTCGGTCATCCAAGTCTTTCAAAGTTGCAGAAAATGGTTCCTCTTTTATCCGGTTTTCAGTCTTTAGATTGTGTGTCATGTCAACAAGGGAAGCATACACGTTCCTCTTTTGCCAGTCGAGTCAATAAACAAGCTGATGCCCCTTTCTCTCTTGTTCATTCAGATATCTGGGGTTCAAGTCGTACCTTGTCTGTTTTAGGTTTTCGGTATTTCGTTACCTTTATTGATGATTTTTCCCGTTGCACGTGGGTCTATTTAATGAAAAATCGTTTTGAGTTATTTTCCATTTATAAAAAGTTTTATACTGAGATTCATACTCAATTTGGTGTTTCTATTCGTATTCTACGTAGTGATAATGCTAAGGAATATGTTTCTATTGATTTTTCTAATTTATCGGCCACACAAGGTACTTTACATCAAACTGCTTGTCCTCACACTCCACAACAAAATGGGGTGCCTGAACGTAAAAACAGACATCTCATTGAAACTGCACGTACCATTCTTCTTCATATGCAGGTTCCCCTTCACTGCTGGACAGATGCTGTACTCATCTCTTGTTTTCTCATCAATCGCATGCCCTCATCTGTGCTCAACAATGACATTCCTCATAACCTATTGCTTCCAGATGTTCCTCTTTATCCTCTAACTCCACATGTCTTTGGTTGTACTTGTTTTGTTCATGATCTCACTCCTGGTAAGGATAAGTTAATATCCAAAGCCTTTCAGTGTATCTTTCTTGGTTATTCTCGTCTTCAAAAGGGTTATCGTTGTTATTCTCCCGATCTTAAGCGTTACTTAGTTTCCGCTGATGTCACTTTTCTTGATCAACAACCCTTTAATTCTATTCCATCTCAGTTGTCACAGGTTGATCATGTTCTTCCTGTCCCTTTTCTTGACTTGTCTTTGCCAGCTGCAGGTGCTTCTATTCCAGATGAGCAACCTATTGCTTCTATACCTGAGGACCGTCCACTTCTCACCTATCAGCGTCGCAAAACTGTGCCTCCTGTCGACTCGACTCTTGCTGACTCATCGCCCACTGCTGTTGCTTCTTCCCCTCCGGATCCTTCACCAGAGGCTCTTCCCATTGCTCAAAGGAAAGGTACACGTACTACTCGTAACCCTTATCCTCTTTATACTTTTTTGAGCTATGACCGTCTTTCTTCACCTCATTTCACCTTTGTTTCTAGTCTTTCTTCTATTTCTATTCCTAAGACCACATGTGAAGCACTTTCCCATCCAGGGTGGCGCCAAGCGATGCTTGATGAGATGACTGCACTTCATTCCAATGGCACTTGGGACCTTGTTTCTGTTCCTCCAGAGAAGTCTACCGTTGGTTGTCGCTGGGTGTTTACTGTGAAAGTTGGACCCGATGGCCATGTTGATCGACTCAAGGCCCGCCTAGTTGCAAAGGGTTTTACTCAAATATTCGGCCTTGATTATAGCGATACATTCTCTCCGGTCGCTAAGATGGCGTCAGTTCGCCTATTTCTTGCTCTTTCTGCTATTCGTCACTGGCCACTCCTTCAACTTGACATAAAAAATGCCTTTCTTCGTGGTGATTTACAAGAAGAAGTTTATATGGAGCAACCACCGGGTTTTGTTGCTCAGGGGGAGTCTGGGAAGGTGTGTCGTCTTCGCAAATCCTTATATGGTCTCAAGCAGTCTCCTCGGGCATGGTTCAGTCGCTTCAGTTCTGCTGTTCAGGAGTTTGGCTTAATTCGCAGTAAAGTTGACCACTCTGTGTTTTATAGGATCACATCTCCTGATAAGTGCATCTATTTGTTAGTCTATGTTGATGACATCATCCTCACCGGGAGTGATCAAGCTGGAATTCGTCAGTTAAAACAGTATTTATTCAGTCGATTTCAGACAAAGGACCTCGGGAAGCTGCGTTACTTCTTGGGAATTGAGGTAGCACAATCTAGACAGGGCATTTCTATCTGTCAAAGGAAGTATGCCTTGGATATCCTAGAAGAGACTGGTATGTTGGCGTGTAAGCCAGTTGACACACCCATGGACCCTACTATCAAATTACTACCCGGACAAGGAGAACCATTATCTGATCCTGGACGTTATCGGAGATTGATTGGGAAGCTCAATTATCTCACTGTGACTAGGCCGGACATTTCTTTTGCTGTTAGTGTCGCTAGTCAGTTTCTTGATTCTCCGTGTGATTCTCATTGGGATACTGCTGTTAGGATCCTTCGTTACATCAAAGGAGCACCAGGGAAAGGTTTATTATATTCAGATCAAGGAAATACAAAAATTTGTGGTTATTCAGATGCCGATTGGGCAGGATCACCCTCGGATAGGCGCTCTACTTCAGGCTATTGTGTTTTCTTTGGAGGAAACCTGATTTCTTGGAAAAGTAAGAAACAAACTGTTGTTGCCCGATCTAGTGCAGAGGCCGAGTATCGTGCAATGGGAGTTGCTACCTGCGAGCTAATCTGGTTAAAGCAGTTGATTCGGGAGCTCCATCTTTGTGAACAAAAGAAACCCATGACTCTCATTTGTGACAATCAAGCTGCACTACATATATCCTCTAATCCTGTATTTCATGAGAGAACCAAACATATAGAGATTGATTGTCATTTCATTCGAGAAAAGATTCAGTCAGGAGAAATCAAAACGGAATTTGTCAACTCCAATGATCAACTCGCGGATGTCTTCACTAAAGCTCTTAGGGGTCCTCGGGTTGAATATATTTGTGGCAAGCTGGGTGCTTACAATATATATGCTCCAGCTTGAGGGGGAGTGTTAGAATAGTTGTAAAAATAGTTCAGTATATATATAGTCCCACATCGTATGAGCTCAACCTATTAGGTCTTTTAGTCTCTTTAAATAGAGAGCTCTTGTACATTGTAATACACTGTGATTATTCAATATACAATTATTCTTTAATCTCAAGTCTGACCAAGCAAACAAAGAGAGAAGGAATAGTGTTACAATAAAACAATAGGGAAAATTCAGAGGAGTTTTATAAATTGATAGAGAAGTATAATATAAAACTATTAGCGTAGCCCTTACTTAACAGTTTGAGCTTTAAGGTGAGATAATTGTTTAAATGGCATCAGAGCCTATGATCAAGTGATCACGAGTTCGATCCTCACTGCCTTCCATTCTTCTAATAAATATTTAACTGTGGAATTTTTAAGCACAAGTAGGTGGACCCGTGTATTATCCACCCTTCAAGACCAATGGGCTCTTGTATAACAGAGTGTGTTAAAGAAGTCTATTATAAAACCATTAACGTAGCCGTTAACAACTTGAGCTTTTAGGTGAGGTGGTTGTTTAATAAACTCAATGATGCGGAAACACAGCTAATGATACTAATTTGATACTATGTTAAAATTTTACAGTTAGTAAAAAAGGAAATCTAGGTAAGTACATTACCTAGTACTATGTTACAAATGTAATGGAATGCAATACGATAACCTAGTACTGCTATGTATACCAATACTTCATTCGAGTACTAGTATTATTTGTTCAAGCCGAAGCTCACTAATAATAACACCTATAACTTAATATCTTCTAACACTAGTGAAATGGAGTACCCCTGGC
Source organism: Gastrolobium bilobum (assembly GCF_033153095.1). Taxonomy (NCBI): domain Eukaryota; kingdom Viridiplantae; phylum Streptophyta; class Magnoliopsida; order Fabales; family Fabaceae; genus Gastrolobium; species Gastrolobium bilobum. The sequence continues at coordinate 20,633 of NW_026897250.1, read as the reverse complement.
AATTAGGAAAAATTTAGTTAGCTTTCATTTGAAACTTTCGTTTTGCTTTCAGGATTTTCCTTGATGTAGGCATTCTCAATGTATATACTACATAGTTTATATTCCTTGTTTTTCCTTACACATAAAACATTCTATGTATATTGTTTACATTGTTTTCCTTACATTTTTTTTTTCGCTTTTTTGTATTCCTTCAATTCTCAGGTTGAATTACTTCTAGGGAAAGCTTACTCAGATTGGGGCCATGTCAGTGATGCTGTAGCTGTTTACGATCAGCTCATATCTACTCACCCTGATGATTTCCGTGGATACTTAGCTAAGGTCTCTAATCTCTCATTTAATTACTAACCATGGAGATTATGCTCATTTCTATTCATTGTAAATCTAATTGACGAAAACAATATGATTGGTATTAAAGAAAATGCATATAGCTGTAGAATTTATTAGAGAAGTTTACTGAAAACTGCTATGGTCTTTCTGTTCCTTTTTTTTTTTTTTTTGTTGGTTGGTACCTATGGTAAAAATGAGGAAATCAACCAAAATGAACAAGAAACAACACTTCTGAAATTGATTACTGATGAACAGAATTACAAATGCTTGTCAGTGACAAGTTTCATTGCAGAAAATTCAATACAAATGAAAATGGAAATTTAACAGAAAACCAAAGGATAAGTTCCTGAGCTATTTGAGAGGCTCAGGGTCTCTCCCAAAAGTCCCAAATGATCTCCTTGATGCCCCCTCTTGTTAATTTCTCAATTTATCCTCTTCCTGGTTCTCACGCTCCACATGTTCCTCACCCATTCTGTTGTGCAGCTCACCCATTCCGTTATTAACCACCAGATTCTCTTCACCTATTTGGTTAGCTGCTGACTCACCCTCACCATGAGGCATTGACTTGATTGCCCTTCTGTACCTTTTTCTAGAATATACTGTAACTGGGGGTGTATAAGTGTGCAAGAAGATTCTTTCTTTTGGCGTGGCCATGGATTGTAAGTAATGTTAGTTTCACCAAACTGAGGTGGAAAGATTTTTCAAAAAAGTGTTGTATAAAACATTTTCACATTCTTAACAATGATGGTAGCATTTTACGTTTTTCTTTTGGATAAAAGAAGAGAATTTAGTAGAGAGAAGAGGGTAAGTACAAACAGAGGGACAAGATATCCTCGTAAACATAGAAACTAAAAGAAAATGTTGTCCAAGGAGGCTAAAAAATGCAACCCTCTGCAAGTTAGATAGGGAAACATCTTAAAGAAATCCATGTGCAGAGCATCAAGGCAAAGCCATGAATCCAGCCCTTCCAGTAACATGTAAAGCAGAGAATTGTCTTTGAAAATGGTAGTTTTGTAATTAGTTTGATAGCCATAGAGGCCCAATGAGTGCAGCCCAAACCAATTCAGTTTAAGATCTGATTCTGTTATTCTGTTCTAACAAACTTCAGTTACACTTGTATAGCTGATACTACTCTATCATAGTGTATATATATAAGACAATAGCTTGCTGTAACATTTGAGCTAATTCAATATACAATAATTCCTTTCAGAATTCTTTCCTTTCTTTTCTTTCTTTCCTTTCTTTCATCATAGCTTTGATACCTCGCATGGTATCAGAGCTCAATAGATCCATGGAGACCAACAACAACTCTGCGCTTAACTCTGGTCATACATTCTCTAATCCTGTCTCCTTCAAGCTGAATGAAGAGAATTTCCTGCCATGGAAGCAACAAGCATCAGCTACAATCAATGGTTACAATTTAACAAGATTCATTACTAAAGAATTGCAAGATTCAGCCTCTGCAAGTGCTGAAAATGAAGCTACAGGTACTGCTACAGTTCAAAATTCTCAAAGATCTAGTTCAAAGGATCTTGATACTCATCAAGATCAACTTCTTCTGTCATGGCTTCTATCTTCTATGTCAGAAAGTCTATATACTCGAATGGTGGGATGCACTAGCTCATTCCAAGTTTGGCAAAAACTTGAAGAATTTTTTGCTTCACAAACAAGAGCAAAGATTAAACAACTGAAAATTCAGTTAAAGAACACAAAGAAAGAAGGAGATGTTTCCAAATACTTACTTCAAATCAAGAAGATAGTAGACTCTCTAGCTGCAACTGATTCAAAGATTGATACAGAAGACCATATTGATGCTATACTGGATGGTCTAAATGAAGACTATGATTCATTTGTGACTTCAGTGATTTCTAGGTCGGATCCCTACACTGTAGGAGAAATAGAGGCACTGCTCATGGCTCAGGTAATGGAACCCAATAATTCATATGTTGATACCTCACACAATAATTCAAACAGATAATGGACAAGAATACTTAAAACTATCACCTCTATTAAAACAGCAAGGAATTCTTCATAGACTAACATGTCCATATACCCATCAACAAAATGGGAAACCAGAAAGAAAACATAGACACATAGTTGAAACTGGTTTAGCTCTATTAGCAGCCTCAAACTTACCTACAAAATTTTGGGAAGATGCATTTCTCACAGCTACCTTTGTCATAAACCAATTACCTACACCTATCCTCAACCATAAATCTCCATTTGAAGTCTTATTTCACAAAACCCCTGACTACACCTACCTAAAAACATTTGGTTGTGCTTGTTATCCTTACTTAAGACCCTACAACAGAAACAAAATTGATTTTAGATCAGCCAAATGCATCTTCATAGGATATAGTTCTAAACATAAAGGATACAAGTGCCTAAGTCCAACTGGTCAAGTCATAATAGCTAGACATGTTCTATTTGATGAGTCTATCTTTCCTTACAAAGAGTCATCAAATTCTATAGATTCAACATTAATTTCTTCATCCTCACGACCTCCTACTATTCCTATTGTCACTGTCTCTCCTCATCAAACACATTTACTTCCTAATTCTCCTATATTGAGTGTTCCTACTGCTGATTTTTCTGCTAGTGCTACTAACTCTACTTGCAGGTCCTCTATTCCTATTAATACTGCATTAAGGTTCATGTCCACTGAAACAAATAGCCATCCTGATCCAACAGTTGCAGTCCCACTGATTAACACTCACAATATGACTACAAGAGCTAAAGCTGGTATATTTAAACCTAAAGCTCTCACAGCGTCTTTGGAACCCAATTCTGTCTCTCAAGTTTTATCATAGCCACACTGGCTTCAGGCTATGAAAGAAGAATATGAAGCTCTTCTCAAAAATAACACTTGGCAACTAGTATCTCTTCCTCCTAACAGATTACCCATTGGTTGCAAATGGGTATTTCGTACCAAGTTCAAACCTGATGGTACTGTTCTGAAATACAAAGCTCGACTTGTGGCTAAGGGTTTCCACCAACAAGAAGGCTTCGATTACCAAGAAACTTTCAGTCCGGTTGTTAAACCAGCAACAATCCGGATTGTACTCACTATTGCTCTATCTAAAGGATGGCCAGTTCACCAACTTGATGTGAACAATGCATTCCTGAATGGGGATCTTCAGGAAGAGGTATTCATGCAACAGCCACCTGGATTCATTCATCAGGACAAGACCCTTGTATGTAAGCTCACTAAAGCCCTCTATGGTCTTAAACAGGCACCACGTGCCTGGTTTGAAAAACTTAGTACTACTCTCCATCATCTTGGGTTTACTACATCTAAATGTGACTCCTCTCTGTTCATTTCCATAAATCAGAACACCACCCTATTTGTTCTGGTTTGTGTAGATGATATTCTTATCACTGGGTCTTCCTCCTCAGCTATCAAGTCATTAATCCACTCTCTCAACAATGCCTTTGCACTTAAAGACCTCGGACAACTACACTACTTCTTAGGAATTGAAGCTCATAAAACGAAATCTGGTGGCTATCTCTTAAATCAATCTAAGTACATCTCAGATCTCTTAAAAAAGGCTAACATGGTTGACTGCAAGCCTATGCCTTCACCTATGACATCCAGTCCCAAACTGTCATCTCATGATAGATCTCCACACCCTGATCCAGCTCAATATCGCTCTATTGTTGGAGCTCTTCAGTATGCTACCATCACAAGACCAGACATAGCCTACAGTGTCAACAAAGTCTGTCAGTTTATGCACAACCCATTAGATACACACTGGAAAGCAGTAAAACGCTTATTACGTTACCTTGGTGGTACGGTGACTCATGGCTTAACAGTGGAACCCTCAAATAACTTTCATCTTACTGCATATTGTGACTCAGACTGGGGCTCAGATCCAGATGATCGCCGATCAACAAGTGGTTTGTGCAATTTCTTTGGATCTAATCTGGTCACCTGGTCTTCAAAGAAACAACATGTGGTTAGCCGCTCAAGTACAGAGGCCGAGTACAGGTGTCTTGCAGCCACCGTTGTTGAAATAACTTGGATCCAGTCTCTACTTTCTGAACTTCATATCAAAGCACCAAACCCACCTACTATCTACTGTGATAATCTTTCTGCTGTACTTCTCACTGCAAATCCGATCTTCCACTCACGCACCAAACACTTTGAGTTGGACCTCCATTTCGTGAGAGAGAAAGTTGTCTCAGAACGTGTCTCAGTTCACCATGTGCCAGCGTTGGAGCAAATCGCTGATGGGCTTACTAAAGCAGTAGCCACAACCCAGTTCCTAACCTTTCGATCCAAGCTTCGGGTCTTGACACTCAAGCCCACTCAACTTGTGGGGGGATGATAGCTATAGAAGCCCAATGAGTGCAGCCCAAACCAATTCAATTTAAGATCTGATTCTGTTATTCTGTTCTAACAAACTTCAGTTACACTTGTATAGCTTCAGTTACACTTGTATAGCTGATACTACCCTATAATAGTGTATATATATAAGACAATAGCTTACTGTAACATTTGAGCTAATTCAATATACAATAATTCCTTTCAGAATTCTTTCCTTTCTTTCATCATAGCTTTGATGGGTGGTGTATCCCAAGGTTCTTTACATGGTATCAGAGCTTGAGTGACTACAAGGTCACAAGTTCGATCCTTACCGCCCCCGCTTTAAAGTGCAATTTCCACGCTTCTAGCCTAAAGGGCTCTTGCGTGAGGGGACGTGTTGAGATATATAGTCCCACATTGGTTGTATGAGCAACTAATGTAGAGTTTATAAGGCCTTGGGTACTCTCACCCTTTGAGCTAGCTTTTGGGGTGGTGTATCCCAATGGGAGTGTCCAAGGCCTTATAAACTCCACATTAGTTGCACATACAACCAATGTGGGACTATATATCTCAACACGCCCCCTCACACGAGAGCCCATTGGGCTAGAAGCGTGGATATTGCACCGGCCCAATTTTTGGTTTACCTTTATGTGCTTTTATTTTAATTCCACTTTAAAGTGGGGGGCAGTGAAGATCGAACTTATAACCTTATAGTCACTCAAGCTCTAATACCATGTAAAGAACCTTGGGATACACCACCTCAAAAGCTAGCTCAAAGGGTGATTCAGTTACACTTGTATAGCTTCAATTACACTTGTATAGCTGATACTACTCTATCATAGTGTATATATATAAGACAATAGCTTACTCTAACATTTGAGCTAATTCAATATACAATAATTCCTTTCAGAATTCTTTCCTTCCTTTTCTTTCTTTCCTTTCTTTCATCATAGCTTTGATACCTCACATAGTTGCTTTGGTCTTACAACTGTTTAGAGAACAAAATCCAATTTTTAAAAAACATAAAAGTTAAAAGTTGTTCTTCCAAACTGTTTTTTAATCTTATTTTATAGAATTGATTTTGAGAAAAAAACTAGAACCAAACAAGGCCAATATTTTAATTTTTGTCCGTCTGAGGTAGAAAGAGTGATCTTAAGAGCAAGTCAACTGGGAACTGTTTAGTTACACTTAAAAGAAGTAGGTAAATGTGTGTTTCACAAAGAATGTGATAAGCCACGCCTCATTGAGGTACCAACCATGACCTCCTGGCAAGGCTCATATTGTCCCCCTTAATATGGCAATATCTTTAGATGGCCCTCAAACCACATCTCTCATGCCAGTTGTACTTATAAGTACTACCATATATTGAAAAAGGCTTTGTTCGGAGAGGTTTACTCACTTAATGTGATCTCCCGCCTCGAAAGGATTAGTCTTCGGCTATCGACTGGAAGATACCTTGGGAACCAAAAAAAAAAAGTACTACCATATTTTTATGCTTCTAATTTGTTTTGAATATATCTTAATATAATCTTATCGTGGAACTCAGTAATAATTACATCACGACTTCTTTTATGTGTCTTAAATCAATCTCATCCTCTACCATTTTTCACCTGTCACTTGATATTAGATCCCTATCTTAAATCATGTTTTTGGACCAATTGACATGCAATGAAAGCATCTATGTATTCAAATAATATCACCTTGTACTTTTGCAGGGAATCATCCTAAAAGAAAACAAAAACATTGGAGATGCAGAGAGGATGTTCATACAAGTAAGTTTATGAATTGACTTGCATAACTGAGTAGGTAAAAAAAATGTTAAAATGAAAACGTGTATAATCCAACATTTCCTTTTTCTTCATATTTGCAGCATTGATGGTTTTGGAAAATTATAGATTTATCCTGATCTTATAAAAAATTTGAGCGCATTTTTAACCGTTTTGTGCAGGCAAGGTTCTTTGCCCCAGATAAAGCTAAAGCACTTGTGGATCGCTATTCAAGATAAAAACTTATATTGACATTAATTATGTAGCTATGCCATGTAAAAGAAAAAGTCATTAACTAGGTGATATAAAAAAAAAACCTCTATCCATATTGCAGATTCACACGAAAATATAAGTCCAGAGATTTCTCTGGTGTTTTAAGGTAAAAGCTATATGACCATTTTATGATTATTTTTTATTTTTTATTTATTTTTCCTTAATCTAATATTATTTTTATATGGGTTCATCGACCACTGACCCAAGTTTGGTATAAAGGTGATCTTGATAAGTATATTTCCGTTGACTTTGAGCTCTTCTTTATGCAATTAGTTTGTCTTGTTGACCTTGTTGTCCCTTTCTTCTGTCTGGTTCCTTGATTCTTTAAAAAATGACCATAAACGGATTATATCATAGTAATACTTATAACCTTATTTTGAACCATTGCTGGAAGTTGCCTTTCATCTCCTATGAGAATTGTGTGGCGAATACCGCAGAGCGGCAAAGGAATGGTTGATTCACATTCTTAACCAGTATCTCTATTGGATACATTTTCTTTAGGGACATTGACCGTAGTGTCCCCCTTTTTGAATATAATATATGTTGAGATATATAAAATCATTAATATAGTCTCACCCAATAACTTAAGTTTTTGGGTTGAATTAGTTATTTACATGGTATCAAAGCTTCGTGTCTCGGGTTCGATTCTCGTCGCTTCCCACTTTCTCTAGTGGAATCCTCAGCTACTATGGACGGGACACTTGTCACTATTACACCAAAGTAGCTGACTACCTCAACGACTTTGGGTTGAATGAGTTGTGTGTCCAGTCACTGGGGACGTGATATGTGTCTAGTCCATAGTAGCTGACTACCTTAGCGACTATGGTACCGTGGCAGTTTGAAATTTTTTTTTGACTCCGTGGTATTTAAATATATTATATTCAAAAAGGGAGCAGTATGGTCAATGTCCTTTTTCTTTAAGTGCAACTTGGCAGTACTTAACTTAACGATCAAGCATGCATTTACCAAGTACAATTATGTTAATGTTCCTACAACATTAAATTTCTTGTATATGAAGGCACTCTTAAAGTGCCTATCTCATCTTAAAAGTTTTTGAAGAAACTGAAAATATTCTGTAATTCATATTGTAAGAAAGAAACTTCTACTTTTATTTTTTTTCCACGATTTTTGCATATTATTATACTAACAATGTATAAATAAATTGGGAAAAATATTTATCCTTTTAAAAAATGGCCTTTTTAGTTAAAAATAGTATTTTTTATTTAAAATTTAAATTAAAAAAATTTCCCACTCTCTCCTCCCATTATTTTTATTATCTATCTTTTTGTCTCACTTAAAATAATATATTTTTATATTCTTTAAAAGAACAAACATTAATCTCAAATAAATTATATACGTGAATAATTTTTTTTATCATTCATCGGTACACAAAATTTTTAATGTAAAAATATCAATATAATTATAAGACAATACAATGGGCTTTATTAATCTTATGTAATAGGAGAGAGCTCTTTCATACTACAGAGACAATCATGTGTGAGACCCACTCACTTATAGAAAAAGATAAAAAGACAAAAAAGTAACACGAAAATCGATGTATGTGTAGGAGATAAAAACACTCTTCTACAACATAAGAATATATTTTCCCTAATACAATATAGTTAAAAACATGACACGTGACATCTGCTTAAAGACAATATCTACTTGGCAGAAGAAAAATAAAGTAAGTTGCTGGGCAGAAACCCTCTTGCATATCTATCTGATACAGAAATCGTTGAGACTAAATAAATCTATTTTTTTTAATCTTTAATGTTTCTACAGTAAATGTAAATATATCATTTTGAATTGAAAAATTAAAAAATTATAATAAAAAAAATTATTATAACCCTAAAATAAATTATAATTACAAATATATTTTGATTTTTGCCTCAAAACAACATCGTTTTGGACTCAATATAGATAAATTATCTATATTGACCGTAGAAAAAGTGAATTTTTTTTTAAGTGGATAAATACATATATTACTAAGGAAATCTTCATTTGTCACGAAACACTTTCTATAAAATTCTCCGTGAATGACCTGCCATGATTTTCGTTAAACAATTTAGTTTCCTTATTTATAAGTTTGCATTTATTGATTGAAAAATGGCATGATTGAAGCCTATGTAGCACCGATACTGACACGGGACACGTGACACGATACGACACGACACTCCGACACGTTAATTCTAAAAAGTGTTAGATTTCGACACGTTAAGACACGTTTTGATATTAAATAATATTTTTAATTTATGTAGTGTATATTATATTTAATATTCAATAATTTAACAAAAAAATGAAACTAAATTTCTAATACTCATCAATTTTGCAAAGAAACATAAGATATTCCAAATATTTATATTAAATTCAATAAAATGGTAATCGTAATCTAACGAATCTAATAGTTAGAACTAAAACTCAACGTAATGCAACCTTTGAACCTTTTTTTGAATTTCTATAACACTTGTTGGAGTGTCGGGGAGTGTCGGAGAGTGTCGGACACGACACGTCAGGATTTTTGAAGTGTCGGTGCTTCATAGATTGAAGCCATGTTGTTTCGTAATAACTTTCGTAAGAGTATTGCTTTTTACATTAACATATAATTTCAACAATTCAGGTTTTAAAGTAACTCTAAAGTAAGTTTAAAATTTTTTTAGTTATCAATATTATTTCCTATCCCAATGTTTTCAGATTCTAACTACTCCTCAAGCAAACTCAATTTTGGAGAGACAAAAAAACCATAAAAAAACCAGATGTCTTTTACTACCTAACCTTGGAAGCATTTAGTGTGGGAGACAAAAATATAGAGTTTGGAAGTTCTTCCTCTGGATCTAGTGAAGAGGGAAATATCATAATTGCTTCAGGTACAACGTTGTGGTAATGAATATCCCTTTTCTTTGCTCATAACATTGATGAGTACTTTTCAATCACTTTATTGCAATGCTTGCTCTGTTGTGTCATAACTTTTTTTCTCTTTGTTGTACTTCTTTTTAACAGGCTGATTTTAGTATCAATTGCATCTTAACAAATTGGTTCAAGCACACATTAGCCTCAGAAACTTAAATAATACTAATATTTACTCATTTGCAGAACACATTAGCCACAGGAAGTAATGAGCATGTGTCTCTCATAGGGATGATTTGTCTCCCATTTTCTCCTCTTTCCATATGTTAATCTTATATTTTCTTCAAAATTATGAATTACTCATTTTATCAGTAAATGTGTTTTCATAGGAAAAATTCCAAAGAATAGAAGATTCTAACATGTCTCATTTATTCTCAAATTGTTCTTATGGGAATTGGGATGGTTGGTTCTTAATTTAATGCATGCTTGGAAATCACTCACTTGGTAGAGTATTATATAATTTTGGTAACAGCCAGAGGTCTTTATGGTACTTAATTAGCATGTACCTAGTCCTTAACCTCTGATCTGAGACTGAGATGAGCTCTGTCATTACTCATGACAAGTTACTTGTGCTTATACGGTGTTAGAGTGACCTGCCGTGTCCACTGGTCTTTCTAGGTTCTTACTAGTGGATTGTTTGTGTACAAATATTCAGGTTCTTAACATAACTTGCAAACAGCCGAATAGCCATCACCACAATGCTCATTCTATATGATTAGTTAGCAAGTATAAAAGAGTACTGTCACAACTCATAACACTTAAATGATAACAAATAGTGTCAACAATCTGCCTTTCTGACTGGTTACATTATTCACCAGGCTGAGTACGTGCATTTCTAATTTTTGGTGTTATGATTTATTTTCTGACATGTTATCAGCAAGGAGTATGGCATCCGAAGGGTTCGTAGCAAAATGGACTGATAAAAACACACATCTTTTTGTTAATTTGCTGGTAGAAGAAGTAAAAAAAGGAAATAGAACAACCTCTACCTTCAGTAAGAAAACATGGAAAAGCATTAAAGATGAATTTACAAAACAAACAGCGCTTGATTACACACTAAATCAACTTAAAAACAAGATGAATAAACTTAGACAAGAATATTCAAGTTTCAAGAAATTACTAAGCATATCTAGTTTTGGTTGGAACACTGTTTTGAAAACTGCTACAACCGAGGATGCATCTTTATGGGATGTCCACATTAAGGTAACTTTTAACATAGTGTTCCCTATGATTTCTTATAAATTTGTTGATTTTTTTAAACATAATTAGGTAAATCTTTTGTACAGGAAAATCCCCAATGGGACAAATTTCGGAAGAATGGCCTTCCTTATTGGGAAGAGTTAGTTGAGATATTTGGGGATGTTTATGCAAGTGGAGATAATGCCATAGGAAATGCTGAGGTACACCAAATTTCAGATGGAGATGGTGATAATATTGACAGTGTTGTTGAGACGCCTAGCCCTGTACTACATAGACAAGAATATAAAGAAGATGAGCATATGCTTAATGAAGATTTATTTGCATCTGATCCTATTGAGACGCCCAGTCCTGCACAACATAGACAAGATAGGGCCCCAAATGCAAAGCGTAAAAGAGGTAGTAAGAATACAGATATTGCAATGACATGTCAAGCCATTCAGGATCTGGTTAAGATTAGACAAAACCAATGCCACCATAATTATGCTAATTCTGCTACTGCAAAAGTGAATGAGGATCCATACTCAGTTGAGGCTACAATGGATGTATTGAATGACATGGTAGGATTGGAGAATGAAGTGTACCGCAAAGCAGTTGATCGAGTGGTTGAAAGCAAAGCATGGAGAGTAGCATTTATAAAGGCTCCACCTGAGAGGAGAGCTTCACTCCTATAAATTTTTAAATGAATGAAATTGTGTTGCAACTTTTTAATTTTGTCTTGTTTAATGGTGTTGAAGACCATATTTTAATTCTTTTTTCATATGACTATGTTGTGGATATTTTTTTTAATTTTAATTTTTTGTATGACTATGATGAGGATAGTTTTTAAATTTTCATTTCTCGTATGACTATGATGTGTGATTTTTTTTTTTTTAATGTGATTTATTTTTTGAAATATGTTAGCATGAAATTAATGATGACAATATCTATTGATGCAGTATTGTCATGGCTGATGCTCCTATTTGTCTGACTTGTGGGCAATATTTTGAACCTCATACTGACGACGAATCAATAGATGAAGATCTTGTTATATCAAACTTGTTGAATATTATTATTAATAATCCAATACATACCAAAGAACCCATTAGAGATAGTAGCCTGATAGGTGCTGAATGGGTTGCGGAACTTAGATCTGGCCACTCAGATAGAATATATGAGGCATTTAGAATGGAAAGATTTGTGTTCAACAAACTTTGTATGTTGATGACACAAAAAGGCTGGTTAGCAGACATTAGATATATTAGGGTTGATGAACAGTTAGGAATTTTTTTGTACTTGATTGGACACGGGAGTTCAAATAGGAATGTTTGTGAGAGATTTCAGCGTTCAGGGCAAACAATTAGCAAGTATTTCAGCAAAGTGTTGAATGTGATGCTTCAATTAGCACGTGAGATAATCAAACCACCTCCTTTTGATATGGTTCCAAAGGAAATTAAGGACAATCCTAAACATTTCACATACTTCAAGGTAAGTTTTTTTTAAGGATTCAAGTATTTTTTTTATTTTCAGAATTTTATTTAATTATTTTCCATTTTAATATTTGATTTTAAATATTAGGATTGTATTGGCACAATTGATGGCACTCACGTAAGTGCTACTTTACCTGGGAATAAGCAAATACCATTTAGAGGCAAGAAACAAATTACAACCCAAAATGTCATGTGTGCATGTTCCTTTGATATGAAGTTCACTTTTGTGTATGCCGGATGGGAAGGATCAGCAAATTATTGTCGTATTTTTAGTACTGCGCCTGAAACTCCTAGGTTGGAATTCCCTCGTCCCCCACTAGGTATGATGAGTTTATACAGCAACGTGAATGACATTTTTCTTTAGTTTCACATTTGATTATCCTTATTATTGCAATTTATATATTGGTAATGACCTTCTACTCTTTGCAGAGGCATCCGTGGACCAGGCGAGAATCATTAAAGGAATTCTTGATTGCTTCTGTAGTTCCTCGGGCCAAAGAGTTAGTAAGGATAAAACTAGACTGTTCTTCTCTAGGAACGTTCATCACTCAAGGACTACAGAAATAGCTCAACTGATGCAATTCTCCATTGCACCAGACTTGGGAAGTTATCTAGGCATTCTGTTGATGCATAGGAGAGTCAAATCCTCTACTTTCAGCTATGTCTTCAAACGGTTGGATCAACAACTTAATAGTTGGAAGAGGAACACCTTATCTCTGGCAGGTAGAGCAACGTTAATCCATTCCGTGATTGCAGCCACGCACTCGTATACGATGCAGTCTTGCTACTTACCAATCAATCTGTGTTTGGATATTGAGAAGCGCTCTAGAGATTTCCTCTGGGGATCAACATTAGAGAAAAAGAGGATTGGAAGGGAATTTTACGGTGAAAACTGCTTACGCTATATATGCTCTTGATGGAAGATAGGACGCGAGGGATGTCGGATACTTTGTTGGCTTGGGATTGGAAGGGGGCCAAACGCAACCTTCCTGTGGATGGCCTCTATATAACGGTTACCTTTTGACCAACATGAAACTGTGAATCACAGGCATCTCGCGGTTAATGGTTTATATATGTCCGAGGTGCAATTCAGCAGACGAGGATCTTGTTCATTTATTCAGGGATTGCAACTGGAGCAAAGAGCTTTGGGAGTGTTTTGGAGCACAAAACCGTTGGCCTGGTTTCTTTCAGGAGAGGTGGGGTACCTGGTTTAAGAGCAATATCGCAAACAACGAACAGGTGAACAACTATATATGCCTGGGGATCCTTATTCGGCACTACTTGCTGGTTCATTTGGAAATCCAGAAACAGCCTTGTCTTTGAGAATAAAGTCTTTTCCCCTCAATCAACTATCAGAAGGGTGAAGGCTTTCGTATCTCAGTACAATATTAATGCAGGCTCAACTGACTCTTGGTCACCATGGGCTGCAACCTCGGCCAAAGGTGGATCACCTTGTTAATTAGTTGGAAGTTTCCGGTCGATGGCTGGTATAAGGTCAACGTGGATGGGTGGGTCGAGCAGGGACGGCGGGCGAGTCTCTAGCTGCGGAGGACTGATCAGAGACGCTTGGATTAGAGGTTTCAGCAGGAACCTTGGCATAGGCTCTTCCACTAGAGCAGAACTATGGGGCTTACTTCATGGTATTGAGTTGGCTTGGACCTTGGGCTTCAGGAAGGTGTGGTTTGAGGGAGACTCCCAAACAGCCATCTCTCTTATCTCCAAAGGTTGTGAGAGGACACACCCACTGGCTTCTGATCTGGTAAACTTAGATTGATAAGTTACCTTTCAAAGTGATTGGAAGGAAAAGGAGAAGAAGCTTTTCCTCTTAGATGACACAAACTAGCTTTTGATAGTTGTAAAAATTGATCGACTTATCTTTGTTGATTGATTTTGTATCTGATACATGAATTGAAATTTGGTAGCATTCCCGTATCCTCCCCAAGACTAAGACTCCCAATTGCAAGATATAGATATCCTTCAATTGCCAGAAAGCCATTACTGGAGGAGAAAGGTTCCCAAAGGATTCCTGTCTGTTTATGTGAGCCCACAGTTTCGAAGGTTTGTGATTCCAATAAGCTTCTTGGCAAAGCCTGACTTCAGGATTTTGATGGAGACTATGGCTGAGGAATCATGGTGCTTTTGTTATCCCTTGTGATGAAGACCATTTTCAGCTCGCAAGGCAACGGATTATATCCTCCAACAAATTAAAATTGCTAATATTTAGTCATTAATTCATCTTTATATATATGTTAGTTATTTGATTATCATATGCCATGCATTACCTTCTCTGTACGAACATGCAATGCAATACGTACTATATTATCATATTGTCATTTTGATTCTGATATATATATTCCTGATTTTTTAGAATTATAATTAAAATCTCAATGGATATGTTATTCACATATAAATAAGGGGTACGTAGGTACGTACATACAAGGCACTCCGATATATTATGTATAGTTTAAGCATAATAGATATCTTAAACCAAGTTGGATTCAAAATAAATTAAATTGTAAAATTGAGTCATGCATCGATCATTAATCACTTGAAGGGCACCGGAAATATCGGATCATGAGTCGCACAACCAGGCTTTGCACACCCTTTTGTTTTGCTTGGGAATCAATCCGAGCATTATCACCGAGTCTATTGCAAACTTGATCCAGGTTCTCATATCAATATTTGAGTATGTGTATTACGTATTGTTGAAAATCGACAATAACACAAAATCGACAAAAAACAGAAAAGAGAAAAGAGATTGACACAATGATTTATCCTGGTTCATCCAATATAGCCTACGTCCAGCTTGTCTGTAATATATTCATCTCACCGCCACTCGTCACTCGGTTTATAAGGAAAATATGAATAGATTAAAAAACCCTAACCACATCTATTCATGGGCTCAAACCCTAACCGCACCTATTTCGCATGCCTACAACAGTACCTAGTTTCTACGGACTTGGGGGCGCTGCCCCCCGGACCCCCGCCCGCTCACCTTGCCTTTCTGCTGACCCCGACAACAAAGGACCTCGTCAGCATGCGAAGTATGAGCCATACCAAAGAGATCTTAATTAATCTATTGTTGTAAGGAAACAAATGCAACTAGGTATATGTTTTACGAAGGGATTGTTGGATATATGCTCTTTTGGTCACTAAAGTCCTATTGGGCTTCAGTGAAACTTGAGCCCGTGAGGCTTAGGGTTGAGTTATGTCTAAGACCTAAGCGTATATATTCATAATTTTCTCCTCTTGTGCCTCCAAGGTGAACAGATCATCAGAAACAAACCCCAAGAGGCAGACGTTCATCATCTGAACGGTTGCCCACATAACCATCTCATCCTCCTCGAGAGATAGTCTGGAAGATCTGCCACAGTCCAGCTTCAAGGAGGTTGTTCGTGCTGCGGCGCTGAGGTGAGCTGTTCGTGAGGAGGAATCCTACAAGGGAAGATTCTACACGAGACCTGCGCACCGAGAGGTAATTATGAAACAAGGATGATTCGGTAAGCATACCAATGTACTAGGTCCTAAACCGCTTCCGCATAAATCTAAGATTTCCTATAATTGGTATCAGAGCCTTGGCTGTACATTGGTATGTGAATCTAGTTTCACTATTCATGTAATTAGTTTTGCTTCTTGAAATGTGGCACCTAGGGTTCTAGGATTATGGTATGAATCTAGCATGTGTATTTTATAATTCATTTTCATAAAAGTTTAAATTTTAATCGGTAAAAATGCTTTAATCCATGGTTAGGGTCTCTCGTGTATTTCTCGATTTGTAACAAGGAGGCTAATCCCATATGATTAGGTTTCCTCCTTGCTGTTTTTTTAATTTTTCGGAATTTTTGTGTATTTTTCAATATTTTGTAAAAATTCAAGATCCAGAAATCGCGAGGAAGATGCGCAGTCAGCACTGTCGGACACTTTTCGAGGACTTACCGATCTCGGAATGGGGCGATCTATATATGGTTGGAAAGAGTACGGAAAGACGAACAAAAAGGTGGGTGGATCGCCGCCATCGGAGACTCCATGCTCCGCCACGCGCCTCCACAAGAGGCTGAGAGTGGTCGCCACTCTCCGACAAAGAATGGGAGAGTGAGGGAGCGTCCGGCAACCTTTTTGGGTGTTTCCGGCGGCGGTGCACTCTTCTCTATGTGGCGGTCCTTCCCCTAGAGTTTCGGCCTGAGTTGAGTTCGGGTGGCGGCGCGGCAGACCTGACGGCTAGGGTTCCTCTTTCGCGTCCTAGGGTTTCTCGCCAAAGGATTGGGTCTTTGGGCTTTTGGGCCCATGGAAACCCTAAAGGGGCTTGAGACAGATACTATGAGCTAGGCGAAAGTTGAATTCCAAAGTTGTAACATTTTATTTTATTTTCTTTAAAATAGGAAGGCTATGGATTAAAGTAATTATGATTTATTATTTAATGCTTTTATTGATTGGTATAAATTATATGATTGATAACATGCTTTATTGTGATAACATGCCATATAGAATAGGTGGTGTTGTATTGTTGCATAACTTGTATGATTGCATGAGCATAATAGCTATTATGTCTTCAGCGACTAGTATGATAGTTATTATGGGATTATTTTGATTTTAAATCATCCTAAGAAATTAATTAATAATTATTATGATTTTTATTAAAAATCTAGATTAATAATTGAATTAATTAATTTTGGATAATTAACATCAAGACAAATAATCGTTATGAAAATTATTTTGATTTCAAATTATCCTCATAAATGATAATTATTATGATTGTTGCAATCTAGATTAATAATTAAGTCAGCTATTTGGATGATTTAAATCTAGAAAAATAATTAGAGAAAATTTTCTAAGAGAATTCTTTTATTTCGCGAGTAATTTGTGGGTTTTCTGAAATGGTCATGGAATAACACACGCTGCATACAACCTTCATGTATCATGATTGTTTGGAGCACACGCTGACGTAAAGTGACCGGATTTTAGGACCTTAATGCTTTCAAAATTATGTTAAGCTTAGTGCACGTTTATCGGCGCTCTTACTTATATAGTTTTTGAAATCGAACAAAGGATACTCTCAATTAAAAAATTCTTGGAAATTAGAAAATGTTGCTTATGTTGAATGGAAGGAGATTTAAATTAAGAGATTAATTTAACCTTCAAGCGCATTATAGGACCATTAATAAAATAATCATGTGAAGTCCCATTGAATAAGCATGATTGGATTTTATTAGATTGGACTTAAATAATTATGGGAGGAGATTTAAATTAAGAAATTAATTTAACCTCCAGGGGCATTGTGGGCCTATCAATAAAATAATCATGTGAGGCCCCAACGGATAAGCATGATTGGATTTTATTGAGCCTTAATAATTTCAAAATTTTAATAAAGTATTGTACGACCCATCGTCGATAATACTAAGTTATTAAAGATAATTTTGAAATTAAACAATGAATTCTATTGGGCTTATGAAAATTCTCAAACAAAAATGTTGAATGGGTGAAGGTTTTAAAAATTAATTAATTTTAAAACCTGCGGGCTCCATTTGTGGGTTTATTAGTGAAATGGTTATCGCTGAAGCCCCATCGGATAAGGATAATCAGATTTCACTAGATTAAATCTTAATAATTTCAAAATTTTAGTAAAGTATTGTACGGCCCATCGTCGGCAATGCTTAGACACTAAGGATAATTTTGAAATTAAACAATGGTTAATTACATTCAACTTTGGTAAAATTATTAACCCTCCCATCGAGGCTCTGGCAATGGCACTGAAGGCCCAAATAACAATTTTGGTTTTTACAAGTGACTTGCCCATCGTAAGCCTTGTAAAGATAAACTGAAGGATTGTTAACAATAAACAAGAGTAGTTATGAGAATCTACTCGCACTTCATTTGTTTATTGCATTATTTGTTTGTAATTGTGTGCTTTATATGTTTTTCAGAAGATATCTTAGAAATGATTTTGAGTCGAAAACCTCTAGATGGTACCAACTATGAATAAGTGAAAAACAAATCTTTGATATTGTTCTAAAACATGGAAGCTAAAATTTGTCCTGACAATGCGAGGGCCATAGCAACCTGCAGAGGATGCGTCTAAGGAAACTAAGATGCATTTCTCAGATTAGGAAAAGGCAAATATGGTAGTTCGCTGCTATATTATTGTCAGTCTTTCCAAATACTTGCAGAAGCAAGTGTACATGATTAAGAGTGGAGTAAAAATGCTTCAGACTCTTAATGACATGTTTGCTGCGTCTAGCAGCTCTGCTAGACAGAATGCAGTCGGTGCAGGTTTTGCTAAGAGTCTTGTTAAATCCAAAGGGAAACCCAATGGTGGTAACAAAATGACTTGGTTATCAGTTGTCAAACCAGTTGCTATGAAGAAGCCGCAAGGCAAGTTCTTCAAGTGCAGACTGAAGGGATACTGAAAGAAAAATTGCCCAGAGGTGATGAAAAGAATCTGACATAGGCATATTAAGGCCTGATCAGTGAATGAATCATTGATTCAGGAATCACTAATTATGTTTGTTACTCTTAGCAGTAGTTCAAACATGGTATGCCTGTCAGCAGTGGACAAAGATATTTTAAGCTTGAAAATGGAAACTTGTGTCTGCATTTGCAGTAGGACAAGTTATTTATAAGACTATGGTTTTGAGTGACTGTTTATTTGTTCCGGATTTCAAGAGGAATTCAATTTTTGTTAGTTGTTTTGGTTAAAACATGGTTTAACAATGCAATTGATTCCTCAGTTACATTTCGAAGTTCATCTTCGTCTTGTTTTGTTCTGGTACATTGTTTAAATAGTCTTTATTACCTATGTCCTATACCCTTTTTAAATTTGTTATGTTGAATGGAAAGGATGATGAACAAGAACTTTCACCAAAGAAATAAAAGTTTCAAATGAAACATAACTTTGGCCTTTGTGATTGAGTCATATTATCTCAAGTAGGAAACATATTTTAGTTAAAAGAGGGACTGAAAGTTCAATAATCTTTTAACTAACAGCTACATGTTAGTCCTATTTGGAAGGTAAAGTGGCCAAGCAATCCTACAAGGGCCAAAAAGGTTTGCGTAACTATTCAACTGGAACTGGTACATACTAAAGTATGTGGACCACTTAGCGTTCAGACCATAAGAGGTGATGAGTACTTCATTATATGAATGTTTACTCTGGATTGGTACAGATGAACCAAGTGCGCTATAAGTCTAAAGCTTCTGGAAATTTCCAAGAGGTTTAAGTCTGAGGCAGAAAAGCATGTAGGTGTTCAAATCAAAAACACTTTGGTCTGACTAAAGTGTTGGCTACCTGTCTGGTAAGTTCAGGTCTTACCTGATTTAAGAGGGGATAGTTTTTGTAACTGTCAACTCTAAGAACGCATTAGTTGAATGAAGTTGCAGTATGCAAAAATCAAACATTTCTAGACTTGGTGAAGATCATGTTCAGTTATTCATCTTTGTCAATGTTGTTCAAGGGAGATGCCTAAGAGAAGGAAATGTACCTTCTTAACTTGATTCCGTCAAAGTTTGTTGTAAAGACACCTAAAGAATTATGGCAAGGGTGCAAGCCCAGATCAAACCATATTCGGATTTAGGGTGCTACGGCACACGTCCTACAACAGCAGTCAAATGAGATGGAATCTTGTATGAAAGAGTGCATATCTTTTGGCTACCCTAAGAGAACTAGGGATGATTTCTTATTTAGTCTTAAGGACAAGATAATCTAAGTGAGCACTCACATGATTTTCTTAAAGGAGGACTAGATAAGAAATTATAAGCTCTTAAGTTAGGTTATTCTTGATGAGATTTATCTCAGATCAAGAATTTCCAGAATCTCTAGAAGCTTCATCCACTGTTCCCTTAATTGTTAGAAATATTAGTATCACATGTAAAGGAACAATATCAAGGATAAGCGAATCCTCAAGAAATTGAAGATCCATCATTTGACCCACTCTTTGTTTTACCTATAAATAGACAAGGTCTAGTGCAGTACATTCGTAGTGGGAGAGAACCTTGTTAACTCTCAAGTTGTCTCTGTTGAGTGATATTGATCCTACTAGTTACGATAATGCACTAGAAGATGTTGATGATAAGTGTTGCTCAAGCTATGAACAATGAGATGAAATACTTGTATTTCAACTCCGTTCGGTCCTAGTAAAGACACCAAGAGGGGTAAAACCCACAAGGTGCATGTGGACATAAAAGGCAAAGAGAGGATGGACAGAAAGGTGAAAACCTCCAAAGCTAGCTTGGAGGCAATTTTTGCCAGACGTCATGCTTGAGTCTATCCAGATTCTCTTAGTTGCTATAAGTCTCAATTATGAGATTTCATTTTGGGAGTTGGATGTCAGGATATCTACATATAACAAACAAAAGGGTTTATAGCAAATGAGTAGGAACACACGGTATGCAAGTTGT